>NC_053022.1:35017631-35167545 GCF_003073215.2 Triticum urartu
GCCTTAAGCAAGATGACATGATGTAGAGAGATAAATTCATGCAATATGAAATAAACCCCATCTTGTTATCCTCGATGGCAATCTTACAATACGTGCCTTGCTGCCCCTTCTGTCACTGGGTAAGGACACCCCAAGATCGAACCCAAAGATAAGCACTTCTCCCATGGAAAGAACTACCAATCTAGTTGGCCAAACCAAACAGATAATTCGAAGAGACTTGCAAAGATAACCAATCATACATAAAAGAATTCAGAGAAGATTCAAATATTATTCATAGATAGACTTGGTAATAAACCCACAATTCATCGGTCTCAACAAACACACCGCAAAAATAAGATTACATCAAATAGATCTCCACAGGAGAGGGGGAGAACTTTGTATTGAGATTCAAAGAGAGAGAGAGAAGAAGCCATCTAGCTACTAACTATGGACCCGAAGGTCTGAGGTAAACTACTCACACTTCATCGGAGAGGCTATGATGATGTAGAAGCCCTCCGTGATGACGACCCTCTTCCGGCAGAGCTCCGGAACAGGCCCCAAGATGGGATCTCGTGGATACAGAAAGTTGCGGCGGTGGAATTAGGTTTTTGGCTCCTGTTCTGATCGTTTGGGGGTACGTATGTATATATAGGAGGAAGAAGTACGCTAGAGGAGCAATGAGGGGCCCATGAGGCAGGGGCGCGCCCTAGGGGGGCGCCCGCCACCCTCGTGACCGCCTCTTTTGTTCCTTGGAGAAGGGTCCAAGTCTCCCGGATCATGTTCGATGAGAAAATCACGTTCCCGAAGATTTTATTCCGTTTGGACTCCGTTTGATATTCCGTTTCTTCGAAACACCGAAATAGGCAAAAAACAGCAATTCTGGGCAGGGCCTCCGGTTAATAGGTTGGTCCCAAAAATAATATAAAAGTGGAAAATAAAGCCCAATATAGTCCAAAACAGTAGATAATATAGCATGGAGCAATCAAAAATTATAGATACGTTGGAGACGTATCAGGCATCCCCAAGCTTAATTCCTGCTCGTCCTCGAGTAGGTAAATGATAAAAAAGAGATTTTTTGATGCGCAGTGCTACTTGGCATAATTTCAATGCAAATATTCTTAATTGTGGTATGAATATTCAGATTAGAAAGATTCAAGACAAAAGTTATATTGACATAAAAAATAATAATACTTCAAGCATACTAACAAGGCAATTATGTCTTCTCAAAATAACATGGCCAAAGAAAGTTATCCCTACAAAATCATATAGTCTGGCTATGCTCCATCTTCACCACACAAAGTATTTAAATCATGCACAACCCTGATGACAAGCCAAGCAATTGTTTCATACTCTAACTTTTTCAAAACTTTGTCAATCTTCACGCAATACATGAGCGTGAGCCATGGATATAGCACTATAGGTGGAATAGAATGGTGGTTGTGGAGAAGACAAAAAGAAGGGGAAGATAGTCTCACATCAACTAGGCGTATCAACGGGCTATGGAGATGCCCATCAATAGATATCAATGTGAGTGAGTAGGGATTGCCATGCAACGGATGCACTAGAGCTATAAATGTATGAAAGCTGAACAAAAGAAACTAGTGGGTTTGCATCCAACTTGCTTTCTCACGAAGACCTAGGGCAATTTGAGGAAGCCCATTATTGGAATATACAAGCCAAGTTCTATAATGTAAAGTTCCCACTAGTATATGAAAGTGACAACATATGAGACTCTCTATATGAAGAACATGGTGCTACTTTGAAGCACAATATATGAGACTCGCTATATCATGGTGCTACTTTGAAGCACAAGTGTGGAAAAAGGATAGTAGCATTGCCCCTTTTTATTCATTTTCTTTTTTTGGGCCTTCTTTTTGTCGGTGATGAGCGACACCTATGGGATCACAAGAATCCCTACTACGGTTGCGGGGAGCGGGTCGTGAGAAGAGCGGATCAAACAGATAGCACATGGTTCGTTTATATCTGTGTTCTTGAGCTAGCTATGGGGCGTGAGGAGCTCCAAAAAGCTGAATCCTTCTCCTGGTCGCCTCGAGCCTCCTTTTATAGGAAAAGGGGTAGCCACAGTGGCACACAGGAGGTGGAAAGGGAACAGTGATGCGAGGTTATCCCTCGCATTACATGACAAGGCGCATTTAATGTGTCTTGCCCAGGTGTCCTTGCTTTATCGGGGACGGGGGAGAGCCCTGTCTCGTCCGTCGCCGCTCCCTCTCGTGTTGACACGCGCCCTGGCCAGCGGCGCCCGCGGTGCCATGTAGGCAGGCAGGCAATTGAGGTGGCGCAGTGGTAGGTCTCCATGAAGATCTGCATGCCGCCACGCAGGTGCCTGCCCAGCTGGTTAGGTTGGCAGCTGCATGCGAATGGCGGTGGAGGTTTGACTGGCGTGGGCCTGATGGTGGCCCTACGGGTGTTCTCGGCAAGGGCCTTGCCGGGGCCCCGGCAAGGGTCTTGCCGTGGCGCCTGCTGTCATCCCCGGCAAGGCTCTTGCCGGGGGCCTTGTGGTCCTCCTTGGCTGGGATCCCGCCAAGGATCATCGTCTTCTAAAGGGTGTATCTGATCTTGAATGCCTTCACAAAGATCTGCATGCCACCACGGGGATGTCTCCCGAATCCTTGCCCCATGGGGGCAGTGGACTCACTCCATAGGTGTGGGGCGAGCTGCCACGGCAAGGGTCTTGCCGGGCTTGCTAGAACCGCCTCCCAGCAAGGATCTTGCCGGGGGGGTCCGCTTCGTCCCCTTTGCTCTTTGTGGTCTTGGTCTTGGCGTCGTTCTGCTTCTCCTGAGCTTTGGCCTTACCTTGGCTGACTTCCCTTGCCTTGCCCAGTGTGGTGGTGCCCGTGGCTCAGACTGTCCGTGCATAGTTATAGGGGTACAAAAAGTGTACCCCTCTTTTTGTACACCGACAGGAGCCCCAGGCCTGGGCCACACGTAAGCGCAATCGCGTCGTTGGGCTAGGCCCAAAAACGGTGCGCGGGCAGGCGGGGCGGTTTTTACCGCGGTAAGTCTCTTCGCGCGCTGCGCTTCCCATGCTTCCCACGCGTGGCGCGGCGTGGGGAGGCGTGTGTGACGTGGGCGGGATGCGTGGGGTTGCTTCCCGTGGGCATGCGTCACATCTCAGTTAATGTGAAAGGAGGCGGCCCGCGTTTTTCCCCCATAAGAAGGAATAACCGCGGGCGTGCTGCTCACTTTCTCCTCTTTCCTCCTGCCTTTTCCAATCTCAGAGCCGCCATTTCCTCTCTTCCTTCCTTCCTAAGCTTCCGCCGTCGCCCGCTGTCGTTGCTTCGCCATCCCCCTTCCTTAGCCCTCTGAACTTCTTGGTTGCCATGGCTCCCAAATTCGCCAAGGACAAGGGGGTGGCTAAGGGCGCCGGGGCAGTGGAGCCGCCGGCGAGCGCGCTGTCGGGGGACCGGACGAAGTCCGCCTTCTTCTTCCCCTCGACGGTTGATGTTCGAGAACTCCGGCCTCCTTCAAGCCCCTATGGGGAGTGAAGACGGGGGGGAGAGGATTCGGGACACCCGGCGACGCGCATCATTCCTGCCGCTTGCGCTGATCCTGCCCCAAATCGGTACCCCTTCTTCGTTGATTACTTTTCCTGCGGGTTATCCCCTCCTTTCTCCGATTTCTTCTGCGATGTTATGCGCACCTTCGGCTTCCGCCTCTTGGATTTTACTCCGAATGCGGTGGCGTGCATGGCTTTCTTCGCGCATCTTTGCTAAGGCTTTGCCGGGGTGCAGCCCAACACGACGCTCTTCCGCCATTACTTCATCCCTCGAATCCAGCCGGGAGGAGCCGTCTCCGGTTGTGTCACCTAGATTTCAAGATCCAAGGGGGCGTACCCGGACAGTGCCGTGAAGGAGAGGTGGGAGGAATGGCGTGGCCTGTGGTGCTGGATTGAAGACGAAAACCCGCCGGAATTCTGCAAGGTCCGGCGAGTGCCGCCGGTCCGTGGCAGCGATTGGAGCGATGTCGATGCCGCCGATGGGAGGCTCACCGTCGCCACCACCAGGATTCTCCGGCTCACCCAGGCCGTACTCACCCTTGAGATGATCGGGGTGGACTTCATTCGCCGCCGGATCGCCCCGTTGCACAACAAGGGAGGCTAGCTTGGCTCTTTACGAACCCGGCTGACATTATGCGACTCCGCCCCGGCCTTGATCACAACTTCACAGTGCTGGCGCATGCCCACTTCTGCCAGCGGCTTTTCCAGCCTGATGTGTGTCACGATGGTGAGGTCGAGCGGACCGGCAAGGCCGCGAGGGCTGCCGCAAAGGTTGGCAAGGCCCTCAAGGGGCCATTTTTCAAGCTGCCAGCGGGGGTGGTCCCGTTGTGCGACAATTCGCGTCGGTCCGAGATCATCGCCATGATGCCGGACTGTAATGCGCACGGCCCTATCCCGAGCTGGAAAGAGCCGAAGGTCGAGGATGTGCAGCTTATCATGGACACCACCTGGGCAGAGCTGGACTACATCGCCACTAGGGCGAGGGAGGCACAACTTGCCGTGGAGGCCGACAGCGCCGGAGGCGTGGAGGACAAGGCCGCAACGGCGGCGGAGGAAGAGGAGCTCACCCGGTGGGCGGCGGCCTCCGGGGAGGCCAGCAGCGCCGACACTGGGTCTCCGCTCGTCGAAGACACGGCCGATGAGTCGTCGTCGTCGGAGGAGGACGTGGCGGCGGGCTCGACGCCAGCCAGGGGAAGAGGGCGAGTCCTGAGGCGGTCAGGCTCTGGCGAGCCGGTCTGGCCCGGTAGGGCTACGCGGCCTCAATTGACCCTGGAGGGGTCCGGGCGCCATACGAGGGCCACGGCAGCGAAGAGGCTGATGAGGGCCGTTGAGAAGAAGAAGGCGACAACCCCTTCCTCATCCGGGCACGCACAAACCCCGCCGCCTCCTTCGCCTCCTCCCGCAGGCGTTGACTCGGATGATGATGTGGAGCTCCCTTTTGATCTCGGGCCTCTCAGCCCGGAGAGGAAAAGGAAACTGGTGGAAGAGGGGGAGACGGACGATGAGTAAGTTCTTCGTTCCTTACTGTCATTTCCATTTCTTCGAATTGGATCGCTTGTCTTGATCCATTTTTGCTTCCGTAGGGAGATAGAGATGTTGGCCCAGAGGGCGAGGACCTCGGCGAGCAGCTAGCCCCCGGCTGGGGCTTCAGAGACACCACTGGTGGTGCTGAGCAGCCCGGACAGCAGCCCCCGACGCAGCCCCCAACGTAAGTTCGTCACCCTCTTCTTACTCGACATGTGGTAGGTGCTCGATGCCATGATGCTGACCTTGCCGGGTTTGCAGGAGGGGAGCGGCAGCAGGAGGAGCCACAGGGGGCTACTCCTAACACACCACCCCCATTGACTACGCCGCCGCGGGGGGCGTCCCCGGCAAGGACATCAGGCACGGAGCCTACACCCATGGAGGAAGAGGGGAACTTGGGCGCTGGTGGCTCTGCCACGGCGCCAAATGCTGGCAGAGAGGGGACTTCTGCTTAACAGCCTGGTACTGTGAGTCGCCTGTCCTTCGTCTCTGTTTTTCCCTTACTCTTTTCTTGGCTTCATTGCTCCCGTTGCTGCCCAGGCCCTCCTTCACCAGGTATGGAGGACATGGATACCGCTGCTGGTAACATTGCTAAGGAGGCCGCCAAGGATGCTGCCGAGGACACCGCGGCGGGGGCCGCCAAGGCGACCGGCGAGGCTTCTGCCGGGGGCGCCAGCGGTGGACCTGCCGGTGAGGCCGGCAAGGCCTCCGCCGAGGAAGAGGTGGTGGGTGACCAGCCTCCCTCCTCCTCAACCTCGGGCCCCGGCAGATATCTGAAGGTGGGCGACGACCTCTTCGTCCACCTCCCAGGGGCGTCAAGCCGGGCGCCCGCCGAAGGGGAAGTTTTCGACGGCGAGGTGCTTGCCGCCGCTGGGCTTGAGGTGGTTGATGAGCCGGGCGTTGGCGGCGACGGTTCTCCAGAAGAGCAGCTCTTCCGCGCCATGGGGCCAATTTCCGTAAGCTCCAAGTGCTCTATCATGCTCGCTTGGACAAGGTCAAGTCCAGGATGGCAACGGTGGACAACACGGAGGTGGACTTCAAGGCGCGCGTTGCCGAGACGCAGACTTGGTTCCACCAGGCTCGTGAGGAGCAGAGGGCCTTTCAGGAGAAATTGGCCGAGCGCGATGTGGAGCTCACCATGAGGATGGCCGACATCGAGAAGGCCCAGGAAAAGGCGGCGAACTTGGCTGCCGCGGCCGAGGCCGCCCGGAACCAGCATCAGGCCACCTTGGATTCCCAGGAAGAGGACCTCACCGCGCGTGAGGCGAAGCTTGCCGCAGTGCTCCGCGGCAAGGATGAGGAGCTCGAGGCCCTTGTCGCGCGGCGGACTCGCGAGCTGGAGCAGAGGCACGAGGAGGCACTCGATGCCCAGGCTCTGGCCCATGCCGGCAAGGTAAGGGAGTTGGAGGTGGCGCAGGACGAGCTGAAGGAGCAGGCCCTCAAGCTATCCAACGAGAAGAGCACGCTCAATAGCGCCTTGGTGGAGGTGCAAGGAGCGGTCATCAGCAAGGCTAGGGAGCTCTCCGAAGCGCAAAACTCCATCAGAGACCTCAAGCTGAAGCTGGAGGATCTCGAGAAGACGCTGTCGGAGGGCAGAGCTTGGGAGGAGACCTTGACCGGGAGCCTGGAGGAGGAGAAGCAGCTGTGGGCGGACGAGGCTGCCTCCCACCAGGATTATGTGGTGGGCGAGAACAGATGGATCAGCTATTTGGAGGAGGTCGCTGGCAGGGTCACCTCACAGTTGGCCACCATGGGGATGCCTCACGTGAGGTACGCCCTAGAGCGCAGCAGGACCGTCAACACCAAGTTGACCCTGTTCTTCGAGGGCGTCCTCGGAGCCCTGGCTTATCTCCACTCCAACAGGACGGCCACGCTGGCCGAGGAGGCCCGGCGACTTTGCCGGAGGGTCGTGACCAAGGTCCTCACCAAGATGGCGTACTGGAATCCCGATCTTGACTTCGCGGCCGCGATGAAGAGCTTGCCGGATGGTGCTGACATCACGGTGCTCAAGGAGCGCATCAAGCCCATCACCGACTGCATCAACGAAATCAAGAGGGTGGAAGGCCAGTGCCAGGATTAGGCATCCCGTTCTTCTTCGCCGCTGCGGGTTCCCGACCAAGACAAATTTTATCTTTAGTTAGAACCGCAGCAATGATGTGACGTAATATAACTTTGCAGTACTCTTAATTTTCATGCATGTTATTTCCCCGTTCAATTCCTCTTTGTATGCGCGCCCTACGCCGATTGGGAGGGCTTGCCGGCGCGGAATCCCCTAGCGGCGCTTTGGGGACGGATCCCCATGGCTAGCCGGGTATGCATGCTGCCGGACGAGCCACCTTTCCGTTCTGAACACGGCCGCTCGAACTGTCGAGTTTGACTCGAGTCAGAATCGGGGGCATTGCAGATCACGGAAGGCTACTCTGCCATTCTCGACGCAGCCGCCTGAGCTGTTGAGCGGACTCGAAACAGGGCAAGGGCGTTGCCGATAATGGTAGAGCCCCCTGGCGTGCAGGTTTCTCATACAAAGCAAATATCTCCGGGGGGAATAACCTCAAATAAGAAGGGTAGCATAAATAAGGGTTTAGTGCAACTTAGCTTCTGTTTGCGATCTCTCGAGTGTCGATCTTCTGGCCTCCTTTCTTCTTTAAGGGTCATGAAGATGAAGGAGTGCCGGGCTAACTGCTAGAGCCGATTCACACAACTGTGCCCCCTACCTGGCGCGCCAAAGATGTCGGTGATGAACGACACCTATGGGATCACAAGAATCCCTACTACGGTTGCGGGGCGTGGGGTCGTGAGAAGAGCGGATCAAACAGATAGCACACGGTTCGTTTATCCAGGTTCAGGCCGCGGGGATGCGTAAAACCCTACTCCTGCTTTGGTGGATTGTATATATGTGTTCTTGAGCTAGCTATGGGGCGTGAGGAGCTCCAAAAAGCCGAATCCTTCTCCTGGTCGCCTCGGGCCTCCTTTTATAGGAAAAGGGGTAGCCACAGTGGCACACAGGAGGTGGAAAGGGAACAGTGATGCGAGGTTATCCCTCGCATTACATGACAAGGCGCATTTAATGCGTCTTGCCCAGGTGTCCTTGCTTTATCGGGGACGGGGAAGAGCCCTGTCTCGTCCGTCGCCGCTCCCTCTCGTGTTGACATGCGCCCTGGCCACCGGCGCCTGTGGTGCCATGTAGGCAGGCAGGCAGCTAAGGTGGCACAGTGGTAGGTCTCCACGAAGATCTGCATGCCGCCACGCAGGTGCCTGCCCAGCTGGTTGGGTCGGCAGCTGCATGCGAACGGCGGTGGAGGTTTGACTGGCGTGGGCCTGATGGTGGCCCTACGGGTGTTCTCGGCAAGGGCCTTGCCGGGGCCCCGGCAAGGGTCTTGCCATGGCGCCTGTTGTCATCCCCGGCAAGGCTCTTGCCGGGGGCCTTGTGGTCCTCCTTGGCTGGGATCCCACCAAGGATCAACGTCTTCTAAAGGGTGTATCTGATCTTGAATGCCTTCACAAAGATCTGCATGCCACCACGGGGATGTCTCCCGAATCCTTGCCCCATGGGGGCAGTGGACTCAAGGGTGACTCACTCCGTAGGTGTGGGGCAAGCTGCCACGGCAAGGGTCTTGCCGGGCTTGCTAGAACCGCCTCCCGGCAAGGATCTTGCTGGGGGGGTCCGCTTCGTCCCCTTTGCTCTTTGTGGTCTTGGTCTTGGTGTCGTTCTGCTTCTCCTGAGCTTCGGCCTTACCTTGGATCACTTCCCTTGCCTTGCCCAGTGTGGTTGTGCCCGTGGCTCAGACTGTCCGTGCACAGTTATAGCGGTACAAAAAGTGTACCCCTCTTTTTGTACACCGACACTTTTTTCTTTGGCCTTTCTTTTTTTATTGGGACAATGCTCTATTGAATGATGATCATCACACTTTTTTTTATTTACAACTCAATGATTACAACTCGATTCTAAAACAAAGTATGACTCTATATGGATGCCTCCGGCAGTGTAACGGGATATGCAATGAATCAAGAGTGACAAGTATGAAGAAATTATGAATGGTGGCTTTGCCACAAATACTATGTCAACTACATGATCATGCTAAGCAATATGACAATGATGAATGTGTCATGATGAACTAGGTGGAAAGTTGCATGGCAATATATCTCGGAATGGCTATGGAAATGCCATAATAGGTAGGTATGGTGGCTGTTTTGAGGAAGGTATATGGTAGGTGTATGATACCGACGAAAGGTGCGCGGTATTAGAGAGGCTAGCAAAGGTGGAAGGGTGAGAGTGCGTATAATCCATGGACTCAACATTAGTCATAAAGAACTCATATACTTATTGCAAAAATCTAGAAGTTATCAAAGCAAAGTATTACGCGCATGCTCCTAGGGGGATAGATTGGTAGGAAAAGACCATCGCTCGTCCCCGACCGCCACTCATAAGGAAGACAATCAATAAATAAATCATGCTCCGACTTCATCACATAACGGTTCACCATACGTGCATGCTACGAGAATCACAAACTTTAACACAAGTATTCTTTAAATTCACAACTACTCAACTAGCATGACTTTTAATATTATCACCTCCATATCTGAAAACAATTATCATGTTTCAATCTTTTCTTAGTATCCAACACACTCAAAAGAAAGTTTCACAAATCTTGAATACCAAGCATATTATTATTAAGCAAATTACCATGCTATTAAGAGACTCCCAAAATAATTTAAGTGAAGCATGAGAAACCAATAGTTTCTTTAAAACATATCCAGCACCGTGCTCTAAAAGATCTAAGTGAAGCACATAGAGCAAAATTATAACGCTCAAAAGATATAAGTGAAGCACATAGAGCAAAACTATCTAGCTCAAAAGATATAAGTGAAGCACATAGAGTATTCTATCAAATTTTAATTCATGTATGGCTCTCTCAAAAGGTTTGTACAGCAAGGATGATTGTGGCATACTAAGACACAAAGACACAAATAATACAAGACGCTCCAAGCAAAACACATATCATGTTAGTGAATAAAAATATAGCTCCAAGTAAATTACCGATGGAAGTGGACGAAAGAGGGGATGCCTTCCGGGGCATCCCCAAGATTTGACTTTTTGGTGTCCTTGGATTATCTTGGGGGTTACATGGGCATCCCCAAGATTAGGCTCTTGCCACTCCTTGTTCCATGATCCATCAAAAGAGTTCACCCAAAACATGAAAACTTCACAACACAAAACTCAAATTAGAAAACTCGTGAGCTCCGTTAGCGAAAGAAAACAAAAGACCACTTCAAGGTACTGTAATGAACTCATTCTTTATTTATATTGGTGTTAAACCTACTGTATTCCAACTTCTCTATGGATTTTAAACTATTTTAATAGCCATAGATTCATCAAAATAAGCAAACAACACACGAAAAACAGAATCTGTCAAAAACAGAACAGTCTCTAGTAATCTGTAGCTAGCGCAAGATCTGGAACCCCAAAAATTATAAAATAAATTGCTGGACGTGAGGAATTTATCTATTGATCATCTGCAAAAATAATTAACTAAATATCACTCTTCAAATAAAAATGACAGCAGTACTCGTGAGTGCTAAAGTTTCTGTTTTTTATAGCAAGTTCAACAAGACTTTCCCCAAAGTCTTCCCAACGATTCTACTTGGCACAAACACTAATCAAACACAAAAAACACAACCAAAACAGAGGCTAAATAATTTATTTATTAAATAACATCAAGGAAAAATATTGGGATGTCTCCCAACAAGCGCTTTTCTTTAAAGCCTTATAGCTAGGCATTGATAATTTTAATGATGCTCACATGAAAGACAAGAATTGAAGCACAAAAGGAGCATCATAAAGCATGTGACAAACACATCTAAGTCTAGCATACTTCCTATGCATAGGCATCTTATAGGCAAAGAAATTATCAAGGCAAGCGAAAACTAGCATATGCAAGGAAGCGGAAAGAAACAATAGCAATCTCAACATAACGAGAGGTAATTTAGTAACATGAAAATTTCTACCACCATATTTTCCTCTCTCATAATAGTTATATGTAGGATCATAAGCAAATTCAACAAAATAGCTATCACATAAAATATTTTCAAAACAATCCACATGCATGCAAAGTTGACACTCTTCCAAAATAGTGGGATTAACATTAACTAAAGTCATGACCTTTCCAAACCCACTTTTATCAAAAACTTCATAAGATTGAACATTCTCCAAATATGTGGGATCTAAAGTTGACATTCTTCCAAACCCACTTTCAATATTATTGCAAACATTATAATCAATCTCATATTCATCATGGGGTTTAAATAAATTTTCATGATCATAAGAAGAATCTCCCCAATCATGACCATTGCAACAAGTAGTAGACATAGCAAAACTAGCATCCCCAAGCTTAGGGGTTTGCATATTATTAGCACAATTGACATCAAGAGAATTTATAATAAAATCATTGCAATCATGCTTTTTATTCAAAGATCTATTGTGAAGCACTTCATCACTATTTTCAGATTTACGGATTTCAGGCAAAAGCTTATAAAGATAATCTAGTGCACAAAACTCACTAGCAATTGGTTCAACATAACTGGATCTCTTAAAAAGATTAGCAAGCGGATGAGGATCCATAGATCTTAGGTTCTCTGTTTAGTAATAAATAAACGACTATTCCAACCATACGAGCAAACAAAAAGCAAGCGGGAAAAAAGAGGCAAATAGAGAAAGAGAGGGAGGATAGAGAGAGAGAGAGGGCGAATAAAACGGCAAGGGTGAATTGGGGGAGAGGAAAACGAGAGGAAAATGGAAAATAATGTAATGTGAGAGATAGGGATTGTGATGGGTACTTGGTATGTTGACTTTTTGCGTAGACTCCCCGGCAATGGCGCCATAAATCCTTCTTGCTACGTCTTGAGCTTGTGTTGGTTTTCCCCGAAGAGGAAGGGATGATGCAGCAGAGTAGCGTAAGTATTTCCCGCAGTTTTTTAGAACCAAGGTATCAATCTAGTAGGAGGCCACGCTCAAGTCCCTCGTACCTGCACAAAGCGATAGCTACTCACAACCAACGTGATTAGGGGTTATCAATCCCTTCACGGTCACTTACGAGAGTGAGATTTGATAGATATAATATTTTTTGGTATTTTTGGTATAAAGATGCAAAGTAAAAAGTAAAAGCAAAGTAAAAGGCAAAGCAAGATTAAAGTGATGGAGATTGATATGATGAGAATAGACCCGGGGCCATAGGTTTCACTAGTGGCTTCTCTCAAGAGCATAAGTATTCTACGGCGGGTGAACAAATTACTACTGTTGAGAAATTGACAGAATTGAGCATAGTTATGAGAATATCTAGGCATGATCATGTATATAGGCATCACGTCCGTGACAAGTAGGTTGAAACAATTCTGCATCTACTACTATTACTCCACTCATCGACCGCTATCCAACATGCATCTAGAGTATTAAGTTAAAAACAGAGTAATGCCTTAAGCAAGATGACATGATGTAGAGAGATAAATTCATGCAATATGAAATAAACCCCATCTTGTTATCCTCGATGGCAACGATACAATACGTGCCTTGCTGCCCCTTCTGTCACTGGGTAAGGACACCACAAGATCGAACCCAAAGCTAGGCACTTCTCCCATGGCAAGAACTACCAATCTAGTTGGCCAAACCAAACGGATAATTCGAAGAGACTTGCAAAGATAACCAATCGTACATAAAAGAATTCAGAGAAGATTCAAATATTATTCATAGATAGACTTGATCATAAACCCACAATTCATCGGTCTCAACAAATACACCGCAAAAAGAAGATTACATCGAATAGATCTCCACAAGAGAGGGGGAGAACTTTGTATTGAGATTCAAAGAGAGAGAAGAAGCCATCTAGCTACTAACTATGGACGCGAAGGTCTGAGGTAAACTACTCACACTTCATCGGAGAGGCTATGGTGATGTAGAAGCCCTCCATGATGACGGCCCTCTTCCGGCGGAGCTCCGGAACAGGCCCCAAGATGGGATCTCGTGGATACAGAAAGTTGCGGCAGTGGAATTAGGCTTTTGGCTCCTGTTTTGATCGTTTGGGGGCACGTGTGTATATATAGGAGGAAGAAGTATACCGGAGGAGCAACGAGGGGCCCATGAGGCAGCGGGGCGGGCCCTAGGGGGGCGCCCCCCACCCTCGTGACCGCCTCTTTTGTTCCTTGGAGCAGGGTCCAAGTCTCCTAGATCATGTTCGGTGAGAAAATCACGTTCCCGAAGATTTTATTCCGTTTGGACTCCGTTTGATATTCCGTTTCTTCGAAACACTGAAATAGGCAAAAAAACAGCAATTCTTGGCTGGGCCTCCGGTTAATAGTTTAGTCCCAAAAATAATATAGAAGTGGAAAATAAAGCCCAATATAGTCCAAAACAGTAGATAATATAGCATGGAGCAATCAAAAATTATAGATACGTTGGAGACGTATCACACCTCGGCAAAACTATAAAAATTATAGATACGTTGGACAGGGATGCAAATTCCAGTAGGGTAAGTTTCTTGTCCCAAGTTTCTTTGAATCTTGACCTGGATCTGTGTTCTATTACTGTACATAGATTTACCCCGATTGAATGCGCTCTTAGTGGTTACTAAATGCTTGTAATGTCATTTATATTGCAATTATCGTAGGATGAAACCAGAGAGAGCTTTTCGTCTCAACTGTAGAATGGAGACCACTATCATAGGCAATGGTGGCACAAAAGGAGCCGGTACAGGCTTCACATTTCCTTTTGTGGTGGACAAAACATCAACATTTGTCCAATTTAGAGGTGCTATAAGTGATAAATATCCATGGGGTATTTTTGATGCTGTAGAATTTAGATATTGGGACATGCAAAATACTGTATGGGTGCCAGTTCAAAATGATGATGAGTTAGGGGTTATGTTTGCCACAAATGCTGAGAGCAATTCAGTGCAGCTGGAAATTAATGGCATACAAAGGAAAAGAGGGGAAACAGAGAGCAGAGTAGCAAGATCTGCACCCAATCCTTCACAGCCTAGAAGAAATCAAACTAGTAGAAGGAAAGCAGCAACTACTAGTTCACAGTCTCAAAGGTGTGAATCTAGAGAAGGGAATCAGCAGCTGCAACTTCAGAGCCTGATAGCAGTCAAGCTAGAAGAGGAAATGGAACTCACATCACAGTACAACAACCAGGAACCCCAAGTGCCAACTTGCCTAGTCAACCATGTCCTGAGTATAGCAAAGCAACAACAGATCCAATCATAGAAGAAGAATTTCCTGATGAAGTGCCCACAGACGATGAGGATGAAAGAATGCACCCAGAGTTTGTTGTTAGGAAACCACCGAATGATGATGATGGTGAAGATTACATTCCACCCCACAATTTGAGGAGACAGACTTTGATGAAAGAGAGGAGGACAGGGACATGGGATATTCTGAGACAGAGGATGAGGGTAGGCCTGATGTGCAGTATAACAGAGATGATCCTTCTTTAGCTGAAGGAACTATATTTTCAGATGTCATAGATTGTAGGAATGCACTTGCCACCTTTTCAATCAAGACCCAGAGTGAATTTATAATTGACAAGAGTGAGCCCAGTAGACTAACTGTTCACTGTGCTTACAAAAGGTGTAAGTGGAGGATGCATGCCTCCAGAATGCGAAATAGCACACTTTTTCAGGTAATACACTGTAGGACTAATATAGTTAGTGTAAATAATAACTTTGCTTAGTAATAACTGCGCATTCATAATTGTATGGACTGTTGCTGAATATTACTTGCTGCAGGTCAAAGTGAACAAGACAGCTCACATATGCCCAAGTGTTACAAGGAGGCAAAGGCTCAGGTCTGCAAAGAGTAGGTGGGTGGCAGATGCTGTGAAGAACTGGGTGAGGGAGAACTCAAATATTTCAGTGCCAACTCTGCAGACAGACTTGAAAAAGAAGTATGGGGTGCAACTCCCTTACATGAGACTTTTTATGGTAAGCAAATGGCACTGGATAACATCTATGGTAAATGGACTGATTCATTCCAACTCTTGTATACTTGCAAAGCTGAAGTAGAAAAGGCATCTCCTGGTAGTGTGGTTAATATTGATAGACACACTGTAGAGTTTAAACTCAATGGACAGAAAATGTACAAAGAGTGCTTTAGGAGAGTTTTTGTATCATTTAAGGCCTCTTGGCAAGGTTTTCTAGCTGGCTGTAGACCATATCTAGCAGTAGATGCAACAACACTAAATGGAAGGTTTAGAGGACAGCTTGTTAGTGCTTGTGCTGTAGATGCATGCAACTAGATATTTCCAGTTGCATATGGAGTGCTAGAGACAGAGAACATTGAGAGTTGGACTTGGTTTTTCCAGAACTTGAAAGACCTAATAGGCCATCCAGGGGGATTGGTTATTCACACTGATGCCTGCAAGGGACTTGAGTCAGCTGTAGAAGATGTTTTCCCAGGTGTAGAGCACAGGGATTGCATGAGGCATCTTGCAGCTAATTTTAGTAAAAAGTTTAGAGGAAAATTATTTGATGAAAACTCGTGGCCCTGTTCTTTGACCTACAGCTTGAAAAAGCACAAGTACCATCTCACTCAGTTGTATAGCAAGCAAGTTGTGCAAGAGTACATAGAGGAACACCACACTAAGTTATGGGCAAGGGCTCTTTTCAATGAAACTTGCAAGCTAGATTATGTTAACAATAATCTTGCAGAGTCTTTTAATTCAAATATTAGAAAGTGGAAAGGGCTACACATTGTTGATCTGCTTGACAGAATAAGACAATACATAATGGAGAAATTTGACATTAGGCAAAGCATTGCTGCAGCAACATATGTTGGTCATGTAATAATTCCAGAAGTTATGAAAATGTTGCTTGCAAAATCAAAGGGGTTGGACATGACTGTAGTGAAAAGAAGTACACATGAGGCAGAGGTCACTGCAGTTGACAGAGAAAAGAGGGAGTGGAGATATCCTGTAGACTTGAAAGCTAGGACTTGTAGCTGCAGAAAGTGGCAAATTACAGGCCAACCTTGCATACATGCACTATACTTCATTACATCAATGAGAGGTCCAGCCAGTGAGATTGACCAGTATGTGCACCCATATTACTCAGTACAAATGTTCAATGCAACATATGCTGACAACTTGCCTGCAATGGAGGGGAAGCAACAGCGGGATGTAGTTGATCCTGGGTTCAAACTGTGTGCTCCAGTTCAAAATAGGCCACCTGGTAGACCTGGAAAGACCAGGATTAGGGCAAAGCCAGAAGGAAAAGGACTTGGGGGCAGGAGAAAGAAATGCCCTAGATGTGGCAGACTTGGTCACCATGGCAATAAGTGCAAAGAGTCAATTGACCCAGCTTTTGGAGAAGAGGATGAGCACTGGGGTGCTGACAATGCACCTGACCACAATGATGTATTGTCTGATACAGATGAACCTGCAGCAACAAATGAGGATGATGCAGTAAAAGAAACAGAAGCACAAGCAGATCTTGAAGATGATGCACCAGTTCCTGTAAGTAATGCACCAACTGTAGCAAGTGCTGCAGGAATTACTGTGAGGTAACCTGCTATTATAACTACAACTAATTTATTTATCTATCAAATTACTTCATTATTAACTAATAAAAGCTTGTGTTGTTACTTTTCAGCCCAAGGAAAAATTACAAAAGGCCAGCAGAAAGAGGTGACAACCCTCTTTCACCAAAGAACAAGTCGAAAGGCGATACGCTCACGACTGGTGGTTCTGTAACTGGAAGCAACCAGCTTAGCAGGTCTGCCTCTCCTAAGAAGGTGCCAACTGATGCTAGGAGCACTAGGAGCAATTCCAGGCTCTCTTCTAATCTTGCATGCAACACTAGGAGCAAGAGGGGAAACTTGCTGTGAACAGTGTGTGATCGTGTCATTTGAGTCATGTTTGAACTATGTAGCAGAAGCTTTGAACCATCTGTTTGTTTGAACTATTTAGTTGATGTTGCTGTGTGAACTATTTAATGGATCATGTTGTCTCATGTTGCTGTGTGAACCTATGTAATGGATCATGTTGTCTCATGTTAATGTTGTCATACCTTGTTGTCGATGTTGGCATTTTGTTGGTATTATTTGGAATTTATCCTGGTCATAACTTGCTGTTGTTCATCATTGATCTTGATCCTATTATACACTGTCGGTATCTTGAGTGACCACAATGATGCATTGTCATTGATCATTGATGTTGTTGATCACTTCCTCCGGCATGTATTACTTGTCGCTCAAATGGACGTCGATCATGTTTCGTTGGGACCATTTGATCGACGAGTAATATGGATAGGAGAGGTACAAACACAAACAATAAGACAGAGAGAGATCACAAGATCCAACTGATGCTTTTCAATTGCTTTGTCTTTCCAAAAGATGCATATCATCAAATTTACACAACTCAGAAACTACTCGCATCATGAAAAAGTTGACAACATCAAGCTAATTTCTACTCAGTGCCAAACTAGCTTATTCTCACTGGCTAATATGCATTCTTTGAACCAAACAAATATGATAGAATGCATATGCCAACAATTATCATCAAAAATGCCCATGTTTCCATCTGATCATGCTTCTTCTACAACTGTAACTTTAACTTCTTCTTTTTCTCTCTGAGATGTGTCACCCTCTTCTCTAAACGATGAGCTTTGAGCCAACTTGCTTCTAGTCCATCATGTAGTGTCTCAAATGCACGCCCAACAAGATCTGGAGGAGGAGGGTCAACCCACACAGCCCATTCACATTCATCAGGAAGCTGCAACATAAAAAATATCGTCAAAATGCAATCTTGGCACCAATTTGTTGCAAAGCAAATACAATCTACCAAATTACATCAAGTGGGCATCCAAGAAAACGTCTCCCCATGCTTGCTCCTCCCCAGGCGACATGGCAAGCGGGAACGAGCCCGTGCCCCGAGCACCGATGCTTCGAAAGCTTCTCAAGGCCGCAATAACTCGAATCTCACATGTAGAACTCGGAGGAGAATTGCACTATGCCGACTCCATCGACCTATGGGAGAGAAAATCCCCAATTTTAGCTCAAACCCTAATGATAAATCCGTGGGCGCACACAAATCAGAGAAGAATAACTTACCTCCATGGCGACAGAAGAGCTTGTGAACGACATGCGTGAGGTGCACATCCACGCGGCCTCACTGCCTGAGCTCCAGAACAATGTCGTTCGTGCGCCGCCGGTGAATCACCTTGCTCCAGTCCGTGTGTGGTCGCGAGGGAGAAGAAACAGAGTGACTGAGTGGATAACATTTTGATACGGGCCCACATGTAAGAACCAGGGGCCAAAATTTCCAACAAACGCTCAGTTACCGGTCAAAGACCATTGACCCGACGGAAACGGCCCGGAGGGGGATTTCTGTAAGGGCCACAGACGGAAGAGGGGTATTTTTGAGCATACATGAAAACTAGGGGCAAATCCCAGGTGGTGGCTCAAGTTAGGGGGAGAAATGGAATTGTCCCATCAAAAATTATAGATACGTTGGAGACGTATCAGTGAAGAGGGCCGCATCCAGTTTGGCCCTCAGCCGAATACGATTCCGGAGACCCATATGGTTCCGGAGTCGGGTGAGCAGCCCCCTTTGAAGGAGGGGGTGCATCGCTTCCACCGGCGGCCCCTGTCCATCCAGGGGCACCGGATAATCTGATGGAGGCGCCTCTGTCGTGGATGAGCACCGTGTCCTTATGGGTGCGGTGATCGAGAAGATTCAGTCTGCCAAGAGTGGACTGAATGAAGCCTATAGCAGCCTGTTGACAAGTTTCGAGGTAAGGAAGAGAAAAAAAACCCGTGTAGACAATAGCCCCTGAGACACTGTCCGGTGTTCGGTAAGAAGAGCCAGACAGAGGATCAATCTTTTGTTATAGGAGACTAACGTAATATGTATGAATAAGCAGGCGTCGCTGTTGGCCGTGATCTCACATGCTGCCGAAGTCTCTGAACTGAGGCAGAGGCTGGACCGGGCCGAGAACGAGCTTGGCGAGGCTAAGGTTCAGCTCGAGGAGAAGCAAGGTGAGTGAGGACTTGTTGTGTGTTCGGAAAGGATAGGCGATGTATATTGACCGTAGTGTTGTATTATGTGCAGGAGCCGCGACCGAGGTCGTGGCCCTGAAGAAGGCCTTGAGCGAGGCCGAGGAGAAGGCTGTCCAGCAGCAAGCCGCCTGCAAGAAGTCCAAGGCCTGTGTCAAAGAAGTCCAACAGGAGCTCCAGGATGCGGTGAAAAAATGCGAGGCCTTGGAGCATGATGCGTCGGTTCAAGGGGCCGAACTCGCCAAAGCTTGTCAGAGCGCGGAGACCGCACAGAATAAGGCCCAGGCTGCCCTCTAGGAGATCCGGGAGGCCAAGAAGATCACGGTGGGTAAGGCATTTAAGATGCAAAGCAAGTATGCGGAGAAGCAGTACCTTTTACTAAACCGGGTTCGGAGTTCCCTAGGAGCATTTGCGGATTTACCACACAGTGTGTTAGATGCCGGGGAGTTCTATCAAGCCGAAGGAGGGGGTTCTACGGAGAAGCTATTCCGGTCGCAGTATGTGGCGCTAGAGCATCCCGTGTCCTTCACCGATTAGCTGAAACAGCTGGTGGAGCTGCATAGGGTGGCCGAACTAGCCATGAAGGATTTCATAATCCGGCTATGGCCAGCCGAAGCTATGCCAACCAGCTACCTTGGACTCGTGAGGCGGATGGTGAATGCCTGTCCTCGGCTGGACATCGCCAAGCGCTCGGCCTGCATTGAAGGTGCGCGCATGGCCTTCGCCCATTGCAAGATGTGGTGGGCGAAGATGGACGCCGTCGAGGTGACCAGAGGGCCACTGGTGGGCAAGGAACACCGCACACCCGAACGGTATTTTGCGGATGTCCTAGAGGGTTCTCGCCTTGCGACAGCACAATGCTCGCAGGACATTGTATTTGAATAAATGTATTCGTGTTACCTTTGCCTTGTATTAGAAGAACCAAGCCTGTTTTGTAATGTGATATTGTTATGCTTTGAATTGTTTCCTCCTGTGCGGCCGTGTTGTATGTAATCTGAGGGTTGGCCAGTCGTTGGCTTCTGCCCTCACATAGGTAGTATGGAGGTGTTCGAGATGGAATCTAAACAATCTTGATCCAATTATATGGTCCTTGAGGGAGTTGTTTAGCGCAACGAACAAGGAAATCAGACTGTACGTCTTAAACGCCCTCACTTAGCCATAGGAGTTTTATAATAAAGCGTAGGTGGAGCCCCTGGTTCGAACCAGGGTGCTGTCAGCATTTGATCGGGAAGTGCCGATCTTTCGCATAATGCGGAAGAAATCTCCAACGATTTGTGACCCTCGAACAGCTGACCGGCTCTCGCCGTATCATGCAGTTAGTTTTCAGCTTTCTATACTGAGGTGCTCATCTGGTCAAGGCCAGGGCACAATTGCAGTAGTTCTCCCTTTACTACCCTAGCCGATTTAGCGGAACGTAGGGTAGCAAGCACAGGAGCCAGGCAACCCAACTGTTGACCAAAGACATGATTCGGAGCCAATGCATATAATGCTAGATTCAGGGTGCAGAACTTATCTTTAGGGATTGTTCGGACTTTGTTGTCGTATCGTGGGGAGATGGGGAGCCCCTGGCAAATATGAAACGTACCAGAGTGTACGGCCGCTAAGTAATATAAAGGAAAACAGAGGGAGAACAGAGATAGGGTCTGGAGCCCTTGAACTTGGATCATGAACTATTTCCCTTATAGTTGGGTTAATGCATCCAAGCGCATTGGTACAAAATAATGCAATAAGCAACCGGCTATTTGACATGCCATACCCGAAGGCGAACTGCGCGTGGGTCCTGAAAAACGGTTAGCCTCTAGGGCTTCCCATGTACGCCTGTGCTCCATGTCAATCCGGTGTGTTTGTCCTTTAACGGGATCGTTAATCAGGCCGTCGATGGAGGCCCCCATAGGAGAAACCTAAAACAAGGGAAAAGAAGATAGTAAAGTTATATGTGTGTCCGAGATCGGT
Organism: Triticum urartu; assembly: GCF_003073215.2. NCBI lineage: Eukaryota > Viridiplantae > Streptophyta > Magnoliopsida > Poales > Poaceae > Triticum > Triticum urartu. Next base: position 35,038,645 of record NC_053022.1, read on the forward strand.
CTGGCCGAACAGTGGATCCCGGGATAGCTTGTGCCTTCCTCGATGCCCATGGATTTTTGAGTGCATAGTTATGGACGCGTGGTATGAATGCCACTACCTCATCGGGATTGGGACGGAGGCCGAATTGCTAATCAAGCTCTTGACGATGTTGGAAATATGCCCTAGAGGCAATAATAAAAGCATTATTATTATATTTCCTTGTTCATGATAATTGTCTTTATTCATGCTATAATTGTGTTTTCCGGAAATCGTAATACATGTGTGAATAATAGACACCAACATGTCCCTAGTAAGCCTCTAGTTGACTAGCTCGTTGATCAACAGATAGTCATGGTTTCCTGACTATGGACATTGGATGTCATTGATAACGAGATCACATCATTAGGAGAATGATGTGATGGACAAGACCCAATCCTAAACATAGCATAAGATCGTATAGTTCGTTTGCTAGAGTTTTTCCAATGTCAAGTATCCTTTCCTTAGACCATGAGATCGTGTAACTCCTGGATACCGTAGGAGTGCTTTGGGTGTACCAAACATCACAACGTAACTGGGTGACAATAAAGGTATACTACGGGTATCTCCGAAAGTGTCTGTTGGGTTGACACGGATCAAGACTGGGATTTGTCACTCCGTATGACGGAGAGGTATCACTGGGCCCACTCGGTAATGCATCATCATTATGAGCTCAAAGTGACCAAGTGTCTGGTCATGGGATCATGCATTACGGTACGAGTAAAGTGACTTGCCGGTAACGAGATTGAACAAGGTATTGGGATACCGACGATCGAATCTCGGGCAAGTAACATACCGATTGACAAAGGGAATTGTATACGGGGTTGCTTGAATCCTCGACATCGTGGTTCATCCGATGAGATCATCGAGGATCATGTGGGAGCCAACATGGGTATCCAGATCCCGTTGTTGGTTATTGACCGGAGAGCAATCTCGGTCATGTCTACATGTCTCCCGAACCCGTAGGGTCTACACACTTAAGGTTCAGTGTCGCTAGGGTTGTAGGGATATGTATATGCAGTAACCCGAATGTTGTTCGGAGTGCGGGATGAGATCCCGGACGTCACGAGGAGTTCCGGAATGGTCCGGAGGTAAAGAATTATATATAGGAAGTGCTATTTCGGCCATCGGGACAAGTTTCGGGGTCACCGGTATTGTACCGGGACCACCGGAAGGGTCCCGGGGGTCCACCGGGTGGGGCCACCTATCCTGGAGGGCCCCATGGGCTGAAGTGGGAAGGGATCCAGCCCAAAGTGGGCTGGGGCGCCACTTCCCCTAGGGCCCATGCGCCTAGGGTGGGGAAACCCTAAAAGGGGGGGGGAGCGCCCCCTTGCTTGGGGGGCAAGTCCCCCACCCCTTGGCCGCCGCCCCCCTAGGAGATTGCATCTCCTAGGGCCGCCGCCCCCCCTAGGCCCCCCTATATATAGTGGGGGGGATGGAGGACCTCTCACATTTGCCTTTGGTGCCTCCCTCTCCCTCTCCAACACCTCCTCCTCCTCCATAGAGCTTGGCGAAGCCCTGCCGGAGTACTGCAGCTCCATCACCACCACGCCGTCGTGCTGCTGCTGGAGCCATCTTCCTCAACCTCTCCTTCCCCCTTGCTGGATCAAGAAGAAGGAGACGTCACGCTGACCGTACGTGTGTTGAACGCTGAGGTGCCGTCCGTTCGGCGCTAGGATCTCTGATGATTTGGATCACGTCGAGTACGACTCCCTCATCCCCGTTCTTTGAACGCTTCCGCTTGCAATCTACAAAGGTATGTAGATGCATCCGATCACTCGTTTCTAGATGAACTCATAGATGGATCTTGGTGAAACCATAGGAAAATTTTTGTTTTCTGCAACGTTCCCCAACAGTGGCATCATGAGCCAGGTTTATGCGTAGTTCTCTTTGCACGAGTAGAACACAATTTGTTGTGGGCGTAGATGTTGTCAACTTTCTTGCTGCTACTAGTCTTATCTTGCTTCAGCGGTATTGTGGGATGAAGCGGCCCGGACCAACCTTACACGTACGCTTACGTGAGACCAGTTCCACCGACTAACATGCACTAGTTGCATAAGGTGGCTGGCGGGTGTCTGTCTCTCCCACTTTAGTTGGAGCAGATTCGATGAAAAGGGTCCTTATGAAGGGTAAATAGAAGTTGACAAATCACGTTGTGGCTTTCACGTAGGTAAGAAAACGTTCTTGCTAGAACCCTATTGCAGCCATGTAAAACTTGCAACAACAATTAGAGGACATCTAACTTGTTTTTGCAGCAAGTGTTCTGTGATGTGATATGGCCAAAGTTGTGATGAATGATGAATGATATATATATGTGATGTATGAGATCATGTTCTTGTAATAGGAATCACGACTTGCATGTAGATGAGTATGACAACCGGCAGGAGCCATAGGAGTTGTCTTTATTTTTTGTATGACCTGCGTGTCATTGAGAAACGCCATGTAAATTACTTTACTTTATTGCTAAACGTGTTAGCCATAGTAGTAGAAGTAATAGTTGGCGAGCAACTTCATGGAGACACGATGATGGAGATCATGGTGTCATGCCGGTGACAGGATGATCATGGAGCCCCAAGATGGAGATCAAAGGAGCTATGTGATATTGGCCATATCATGTCACTATTATTATTTGATTGCATGCGATGTTTATCATGTTTTGTACATCTTGTTTACTTAGAACGACGGTAGTAAATAAGATGATCCCTCATAATAATTTCAAGAAAGTGTTCCCCTAACTTTGCACCGTTGCGACAGTTCGTTGTTTCGAAGCACCACGTGATGATCGGGTGTGATAGATTCCAACGTTCACATACAACGGGTGTAAGACAGATTTACACATGCACACACTTAGGTTGACTTGACGAGCCTAGCATGTACAGACATGGCCTCGGAACACAGAAGACCGAAAGGTCGAGCATGAGTCATATAGAAGATACGATCAACATGAAGATGTTCGCCGACGTTGACTAGTTCATCTCACGTGATGATCGGACATGGCCTAGTTAACTCGGATCATGTTATACTTAGATGACTGGAGGGATGTCTATCTGAGTGGGAGTTCATTGAATAATTTGATTAGATGAACTTAATTATCATGAACTTAGTCTAAAATCTTTACAATATGTCTTATAGATCAAATGGCCAACGTTGTCCTCAACTTCAATGCGTTCCTTGAGAAAACCAAGCTGAAAGACGATGGCAGCAACTATACGGACTGGGTCCGGAACCTGAGGATCATCCTCATAGCTGCCAAGAAAGATTATGTCCTACAAGCACCGCTAGGTGACGCACCCGTCCCACAGAACCAAGACGTTATGAACTCTTGGCAGACACGTGCTGATGATTACTCACTCGTTCAGTGCGGCATGCTTTACAGCTTAGAACCGGGGCTCCAAAAATGTTTTGAGAGACACGGAGCATATGAGATGTTCGAAGAGCTGAAAATGGTTTTCCAAGCTCATGCCCGGGTCGAGAGATATGAAGTCTCCGACAAGTTTTTCAGCTGTAAGATGGAGGAAAATAGTTCTGTCAGTGAGCACATACTCACAATGTCTGGGTTACATAACCGCTTGACTCAGCTGGGAGTTAATCTCCCGGATGACGCAGTCATTGACAGAATCCTTCAGTCGCTTCCACCAAGCTACAAGAGCTTTGTGATGAACTTCAATATGCAGGGGATGGAAAAGACCATTCCTGAATTATTTGCAATGTTGAAATCAGTAGAGGTAGAAGTCAAAAAGGAACATCAAGTGTTGATGGTGAATAAAACCACTAAGTTCAAGAAAGGCAAGGGTAAGAAGAACTTCAAGAAGGACGGCAAGGGAGTTGCCGCGCCCGGTAAGCAAGCTACCGGGAAGAAGCCAAAGAATGGACCCAAGCCCGAGACTGAGTGCTTTTATTGCAAGGGAAGTGGTCACTGGAAGCGGAACTGCCCCAAATACTTAGCGGACAAGAAGGCCGGCAAAACAAAAGGTATATGTGATATACATGTAATTGATGTGTACCTTACCAGTACTCGTAGTAGCTCCTGGGTATTTGATACCGGTGCAGTTGCTCACATTTGTAACTCAAAGCAGGAGCTGCGGAATAAGCGGAGATTGGCGAAGGACGAGGTGACGATGCGCGTCGGGAATGGTTCCAGGGTCGATGTGATCGATGTCGGCACGCTACCTCTGCATTTACCTACGGGATTAGTTTTAAACCTCAATAATTGTTATTTAGTGCCAGTTTGAGCATGAACATTGTATCGGGATCTCGTTTAATTCGAGATGGCTACTCATTTAAATCCGAGAATAATGGTTGTTCTATTTATATGAGAGATATGTTTTATGGTCATGCTCCGATGGTGAATGGTTTATTCTTAATGAATATCGAGCATAATGCTACACATGTTCATAGTGTGAATACCAAAAGATGTAAGGTTGATAATGATAGTCCCACATACTTGTGGCACTGCCGCCTTGGTCACATAGGTGTCAAACGCATGAAGAAGCTCCATGAAGATGGACTTTTAGAGTCTCTTGATTATGTATCATTTGACACGTGCGAACCATGCCTCATGGGTAAAATGACCAAGACTCCGTTCTCAGGAATAATGGAGCGAGCAACCAACTTATTGGAAATCATACATACTGATGTGTGCGGTCCAATGAGCGTTGAGGCTCGCAGTGGCTATCGTTATGTTCTCACCCTCAATGATGACTTGAGTAGATATGGGTATGTCTACTTAATGAAACACAAGTCTAAAACCTTTGAAAAGTTCAAGGAATTTCAGAGTGAGGTTGAGAATCAACGTGACAGAAAAATCAAGTTCCTACGATCAGATCGTGGAGGAGAATACTTGAGTCACGAATTTGGCACACACTTAAGAAAATGTGGAATAGTTTCACAACTCACGCCGCCTGGAACACCTCAGCGTAATGGTGTGTCCGAACGTCGTAATCGCACTCTATTAGATATGGTGCGATCTATGATGTCTCTTACCGATTTACCGCTATCTTTTTGGGGCTATGCTTTAGAGACTGCCGCATTCACTTTAAATAGGGCTCCGTCGAAATCCGTTGAGATGACACCGTATGAATTATGGTTTGGGAAGAAACCTAAGCTGTCGTTTCTAAAAGTTTGGGGATGCGATGCTTATGTCAAGAAACTTCAACCTGAAAAGCTCGAACCCAAGTCGGAAAAATGTGTCTTCATAGGATACCCTAAAGAAACTATTGGGTATACCTTCTACCTCAGATCCGAAGGCAAGATCTTTGTTGCCAAGAATGGATCCTTTCTAGAGAAAGAGTTTCTCTCGAAAGAAGTAAGTGGGAGGAAAGTAGAACTTGATGAAGTATTACCTCTTGAACCGGAAAATGGCGCAACTCAAAGAAATGTTCCTGAGGTGCCTGCACCGACTAGAGAGGAAGTTAATGATGATGATCATGAAACTTCAGATCAAGTTGCTACTGAACTTCGTAGGTCCACAAGGACACGTTCCGCACCAGAGTGGTACGGCAACCCTGTCTTGGAAATCATGTTGTTAGACAACAGTGAACCTTCGAACTATGAAGAAGCGCTGGCGGGCCCGGATTCCGACAAATGGCTAGAAGCCATGAAATCCGAGATAGGATCCATGTATGAAAACGAAGTATGGACTTTGACTGACTTGCCTGTTGAGCGGCGAACCATAGAAAATAAATGGATCTTTAAGAAGAAACAGACGCGGATGGTAATGTGACCATCTATAAAGCTCGGCTTGTCGCTAAGGGTTATCGACAAGTTCAAGGGGTTGACTACGATGAGACTTTCTCACCGGTAGCGAAGCTAAAGTCCGTTCGAATCATGTTAGCAATTTCCGCATTCTATGATTATGAGATATGGCAAATGGACGTCAAAACGGCATTCCTTAATGGTTTCCTTAAGGAAGAATTGTATATGATGCAGCCGGAAGGTTTTGTCGATCCTAAGAATGCTGACAAGGTGTGCAAGCTCCAACGCTCGATTTATGGGCCGGTGCAAGCATCTCGGAGTTGGAACATTCGCTTTGATGAGATGATCAAAGCGTTTGGGTTTACGCAGACTTATGGAGAAGCCTGCGTTTACAAGAAAGTGAGTGGGAGCTCTGTAGCATTTCTCATATTATATGTAGATGACATACTTTTGATGGGAAATGATATAGAACTCTTGGACAGCATTAAGGCCTACTTGAATAAGAGTTTTTCAATGAAGGACCTTGGAGAAGCTGCATATATATTAGGCATCAAGATCTATAGAGATAGATCAAGACGCCTCATAGGTCTTTCACAAAGCACATACCTTGATAAGATATTGAAGAAATTCAATATGGATCAGTCTAAGAAGGGGTTCTTGCCTGTGTTACAAGGTGTGAAATTGAGCTCAGCTCAATGTCCGACCATGGCAGAAGATATAGAAGAGATGAGTGTCATCCCCTATGCCTCAGCCATAGGTTCTATTATGTAACCTTTGCCTTTGGTGCCTCCCTCTCCCTCTCCAACACCTCCTCCTCCATAGAGCTTGGCGAAGCCCTGCCGGAGTACTGCAGCTCCATCACCACCACGTCGTTGTGCTGCTGCTGGAGCCATCTTCCTCAACCTCTCCTTCCCCCTTGCTGGATCAAGAAGAAGGAGACGTCACGCTGACCGTACGTGTGTTGAACGCGGAGGTGCCATCCGTTCGGCGCTAGGATCTCCGGTGATTTGGATCACGTCGAGTACGACTCCCTCATCCCCGTTCTTTGAACGCTTCCACTCGCGATCTACAAAGGTATGTAGATGCATCCGATCACTCGTTGCTAGATGAACTCATAGATGGATCTTGGTGAAACCGTAGGAAAAATTTTGTTTTCTGCAACGTTCCCCAACAGACGAGCCGCGCTGTCCTGTTGCAGTGTAGTCCGGACCCTCTTAATGATGTCCAGGGGTTCGGCAGCCAGAATATGATGCTGCTTGAGAAGGCCGCTTTGTACCTCTGCTGCTAGGGCGGCGGTGTGCTCCTCTGTTCAGAGGGAGCGTTCAGTATTGCCATTGACTGTTATGATGCCGCGTGGACCGGGCATCTTGAGCTTGAGATAAGTGTAGTGTGGCACTGCGTTGAATCTAGCAAACGCGGTTCGTCCGAGCAGTGCGTGGTAGCCGCTGCGGAAGGGGACGATATTGAAGATTAACTCTTCGCTTCGGAAGTTGTCCGGAGAACCGAAGACCACCTCCAGCGTGATTGAGCCCGTGCAGCGGGCCTCAACCCCTGGTATGACTCCTTTAAAGGTAGTCTTTGTTGGTTTGATTCGTGAGGGATTAATGCCCATCTTCTGCATTGTATCCTGATAGAGCAGGTTGAGGCTGCTACCACCGTCCATTAGGACTCGTGTTAGGTGAAATTCGTCGATGATTGGGTCGAGGAGCAGTGCGGCCGAACCGCCATGCTGGATACTAGTTGGGTGATCTCGACGATAAAAGGTGATCGGGAATGACGACCATGGATTGAATTTTGGGGCAACTGGCTCTACCGAGTAGACGTCCCTAAGTGCTCGCTTCCGCTCCCTTTTGGGGATGTGTGTAGCGTATATCATGTTCACCATTTTGACTTGAGGGGGAAATTTCTTCTGCCCTCCCGTGTTTGGCTGCTGGGACTCTTCGTCCTCATCCTCACTTTGTGATCCCTTTTCTTTGTTTTCGGCATTTAACTTGCCAGCCTGTTTGAAAACCCAACAATCTCTGTTGGTGTGACTGGCTTGTTTGTTTGGGTACCATGTATCTGGCACGGACGATCAAGTATACGATCCAGGCTGGATGGTCCCCCACTGTTCCTTTTGTAGGGCTTCTTTCACTGTCCGTACTTGGAGCCGCTGAATCCGGCATTAACGGTGGTGTCATCGGTGTTGTCAGCATTGCTTCGGCGTTTGTGTCTGTTGCGCCGGATCTTTCCGGAGCTGTTCTTGGCCTCGGAGGGGCCTGTCTCGCTGGCTGTGTTTTTGCTACGAGCCAGCCAGCTGTCCTCACCCGCGCAAAAGCGGGTCATGAGTGCCGTAAGGGCTGCCATGGACTTCGGCTTTTCTTGGCCGAGGTAGCGTGCTAGCCATTCGTCACGGATGTTGTGTTTAAAGGCCGCTAGGGCTTTGGCATCCGGACAATCAACAATCTGGTTCTTTTTGGTTAGGAACCTAGTCCAGAATTTTCTGGCTGATTCTTCAGGTTGTTGAACTATGTGGCTTAAGTCATCGGCATCGGGTGGCCGGACATATGTACCTTGCAAGTTGTCAAGAAAGGCCTCTTCCAAGTCCTCCCAGCTGCCGATGGAATTCTTGGGCAGGCTATTCAGCCAGTGTCTAGCTGGCCCTTTGAGTTTCAGTGGGAGGTATTTGATGGCGTGGAGGTCGTCTCCACGAGCCATGTGGATGTGGAGAACAAAGTCCTCAATCCATACTGTGGGGTCGGTTGTTCCGTCGTATGATTCAATATTGACGGGCTTTAACCCCTCGAGGAATTCGTGATCCAGCACCTCATCTGTGAAGCAAAGAGGGTGTGCGGAGCCTCTATATCGGGCCACATCACAGCGCACCTCTGATGGAGTGCGTCTGCGGTTATCGGCTCGGGTGTGACTAGGTTTGTCACGCCCGAATAGGTAGCCGTCATCCCAAGTCGGGAAGCGTCCTCCCGATCCGTAGATTGATCTGGTGTGTTCTGCTCTACTGTCCAGCTCCTACTAAAGGTCGTATGTATGGTCCTGAGCTGTTCTGTCACTGTTTTTGCGAGGTGGTGGGGCGGGCTATTGTTCGGCCTGAGTTGCCACTTTATCCCGACTGCGGTGTGGTCGGTCCGCCGCACTATCCCGACCGCGTGGTGGTCGCTCCGCATTGCGTGAGGGAGGTATGGGATTTGGTGCCTCCTCATCGAACTGAGGTAGCAGCCTACGCTTTGGGTAACTCTTGGCTGGGCGCTTGAGGCCGCATTCCTTGGCTACCAGGACATCCGTCCACCTGTCAATGAGCAGGTCCTGATCGGCTTGGAGCTACCGCTGCTTCTTCTTCAAGCTTCTAGCAGTGGTTATTAGCTGGCGCTTTAAGCACTCTTGCTCAAGGGGTGCCTCAGGCACGATGAAGTCCTCATTGCCGAGGCTCTCATTATCCTCGGAGACTGGGCAATAGCTATCATCATCTGGGTCACTGGGCATGGCCTGTTTATCAGGGTTATCTTGCCCGTTGTCTTGTTCCTCCTATTCGGATGCAGCCCGGACAAGATCTTCGTTGTTGTCGGCATCGCCCGGAGTACTATTCTCTCCGGTGCCAGTGTTGCTATTATTTGAGCGGCGAGGCTTAGAGCGGCATTTAGGGCGCCGGCGCTTGGACTGTGTCTCAGAAGGTTTATCCGCAACTGGATCCCCTTTGTCATCGTCGCTAGCTTTTTTAGGTGTGTCGACCATGTACACATCATACGAAGAGGTGGCGTTCCAATGTCCAGTAAATGGCGGGTCTTGGCCTTGCTCCATTTTGGCATCGTCGTCCATACCGTCGATGTCTTTGGAGCCGTAATCGAGCACGTCGGTTAAGTCATCGAAAGTGGCTATGAAGTGGGTGGCGGGTGGGAAGCGAAATTTCCCATCATCAGCCTCTGGCTCGAACCGAACATAGTCCGACAGTGAGTCCTTCTCCAAGGATAAGTTCTTTAAAGAGTTTAGCACGTCACCCAAAGGTGAGTGCCGGAAGATGTCTGCGGCGTGCTACCTCTTGAGAACTGCGTTGGATTTCCCCGAAGAGGAAAGGATGATGCAGCAAAGTAGCGTAAGTATTTCCCTTAGTTTTTGAGAACCAGGGTATCAATCCAGTAGGAGGTTGCACGTGCGTCCCTAGTACCTGCATAAAACAAATAAGTCCTCGCAAGCAACGCGATAAGGGGTTGTCAATCCCTTCACGGTCACTTACGAGAGTGAGATCTGATAGATATGATAAGATAATATTTTTGGTATTTTTGTGATAAAGATGCAAAGTAAAATAAAAGCAAAGTAAATAACTAAGTATTGGAAGATTAATATGATGAAGAAGACCCGGGGGCCATAGTTTTCACTAGTGGCTTCTCTCAAGAGCATAAGTATTGTACGGTGGGTGAACGAATTACTATTGAGCAATTGACAAAATTGAGCATAGTTATGAGAATATCTAGGTCTGATCATGTATATAGGCATCACGTCCAAGACAAGTAGATGATACGTCCATTTTGCATCATGCTTTTATATCGATATTTATTCCATTATGGGCTATTATTACACATTATGTCACAATACTTATGCCTATTCTCTCTTATTTTACAAGGTTTACATGAAGAGGGAGAATGCCGGCAGCTGGGATTCTGGGCCGGAAAAGGAGCAAATATTAGATACCTATTCTGCACAACTCCAAAAGTCCTAAAACTTCACGGAAGACGTTTTCAGAATATACAAAAAATACTCAGCGGAAGAGATTCACCAGCGGGGGCATACCCTGCCCACGAGGGTGGGGGCGTGCCCTACCCCCCAGGGCGCGCCCCCTACCTCGTGGGCCCCCTGGTGGCCATCTTCTGCTACATGAAGTCTTTCGATGGGAAAAAAATAAGAATCCATCTTCTCAGACGAAACTCCGCCGCCACGAGGCGGAACCTTGGCGGAACCAATCTAGGGCTCTGGCGGAGCTGTTCTACCGGGGAAACTTCCCTCCGGGGGGTGGGGGAATCATCGCCATCTTCATCACAAACGCTCCTCTCATCGGGAAAGGGCAATCTCCATCAACATCTTCATCAGCACCATCTCCTCTCAAAACCCTAGTTCATCTCTTGTATCCAATTCTTGTCTCTAAGTTCGGGATTGGTGCTAGTAGTGTTAATTACTCCTTGTAGTTGATGCTAGTTGGTTTAATTGGTGGAAGATCATATGTTCAGATCCTATATGCATATTAATACCCCTCTGATTATGAACATGTTTATGCTTTGTGAGTAGTTACGTTTGTTCCTGAGGATATGGCAGAAGTCTTGCTATTAGTAGTCATGTGAATTTGGTATTCGTTTGATATTTTGATGAGATGTATGTTGTCCCTCCTCTAGTGGTGTTATGTGAACGTCGACTACATGACACTTCACCATTATTTGGGCCTAGAGGAAGGCATTGGGGAGTAATAAGTAGATGATGGGTTGCTAGAGTGACAGAAGCTTAAACCCTAGTTTATGCGTTGCTTCGTAAGGGGCTGATTTGGATCCATATGTTTCATGCTATGGTTAGGTTTACCTTAATACTTTTGTTGTAGTTGCGGATGCTTGCAATAGAGGTTAATCATAAGTGGGATGCTTGTCCAAGTAAGGACAGTACCCAAGCACCGGTCCACCCACATACCAAATTATCAAAGTATCGAATGCGAATCATGTGAGCGTGATGAAAACTAGCTTGATGATATTACCATGTGTCCTCGGGAGCGCTTTTCTCTATATAAGAGTTTATCCAGGCTTGTCCTTTTCTACAAAAAGGATTGGGCCACCTTGCTGCACTTTATTTACTTTTGTTACTTGTTGCTCGTTACAAATTATCCTATCACAGAACTATCTGTTACCACTTGTTTCAGTACTTGCAGAGAATACCTTGCTGGAAACTGCTTATCATTTCCTTCTGCTCCTCGTTGGGTTCGACACTCTTACTTATGGAAAGGACTATGATAGATCCCCTATACTTGTGGGTCATCAGTAGACCGACTCCTGCCTGCATCTACTACTATTACTCCACTCATCGACCGCTATCCAGCATGCATCTGGAGTATTAAGTTCATGGAAACAGAGTAACGCCTTAAGCAAGATGACATGATGTAGAGGGATAAATTCATGCAATATAATAAAAACCCCATCTTGCTATCCTCGATGGCAACAATACAATACGTGCCTTGCTGCCCCTACTGTCACTGGGAAAGGACACCGCAAGATTGAAACCAAAGCTAAGCACTTCTCCCATTGCAAGAAAGATAAATCTAGTAGGCCAAACCAAACTGATAATTCGAAGAGACTTGCAAAGATAACCAATCATACATAAAAGAATTCAAAGAATATTCAAATGTTGTTCATAGATAATCTTGATCATAAACCCACAATTCATCGGTCTCAACAAACACACCGCAAAAAGAAGATTACATCAAATACATCTCCACAAGAGAGGGGGGGAACATTGTATTGAGATCCAAAAAGAGAGAAGAAGCCATCTAGCTAATAACTATGGACCCGAAGGTCTGAGGTAAACTACTCACACTTCATCGGAGAGGCTATGGTGTCGATGTAGAAGCCCTCCGTGATGGATGCCCCCTCCGGCGGAGCTCCGGAACAGGCCCAAGATGGGATCTCATGGATACAGAAAGTTGCGGCGGTGGAATTAGGGTTTTGGCTCCGTATCTGATCGTTTGGGAGTATGTAGGTATATATAGGAGGAAGGAGTACGTCAGTGGAGCAACAGGGGGCCCACGAGGGTGGAGGGCGCGCCTGGGGGGGTAGGCGCGCCCCCCTACCTCGTGGCCTCCTCCTTTATTTCTTGACTTAGGGTCCAAGTCTCCTGGATCATGTTTGGTGAGAAAATCACGTTCCCGAAGGTTTCATTCCATTTGGACTCCATTTGATATTCCTTTTCTACGAAACTCTGAAATAGGCAAAAACAACAATTCTGGGTTGGGCCTCCGGTTAATAGGTTAGTCCCAAAAATAATATAAAAGTGGATAATAAAGCCCAATAATGTCCAAAACAGTAGATAATATAGCATGAAGCAATCAAAAATTATAGATACGTTGGAGACATATCAAGCATCCCCAAGCTTAATTCCTGCTCGTCCTCGAGTAGGTAAATGATAAAAACAGAATTTTGATGCGGAGTGCTACTTGGCATAATTTGAATGTAATTCTTCTTAATTGTGGTATGAATATTCAGATCTGAAAGATTCAAGATAAAACTTCATATTGACATAAAAATAATAATACTTCAAGCATACTAACTAAGCAATTATGTCTTCTCAAAATAACATGGCCAAAGAAAGTTCATCCCTACAAAATCATATAGTTTAGTCATGCTCCATTTTCGTCACACAAGAATGCTCTCATCATGCACAACCCCGATGACAAGCCAAGCAATTGTTTCATACTTTAGTAATCTCAAACCGATAAACTTTCACGCAATATATGAGCGCGAGCCATGGACATAGCACTATGGGTGGAGTAGAATATGATGATGGGGGTTATGTGGAGAAGACAAAAAAAGAAAGTCTCACATCAATGAGGCTAATCAATGGGCTATGGAGATGCCCATCGATTGATGTTGATGCAAGGAGTAGGGATTGCCATGCAACGGATGCACCAGAGCTATAAATGTATGAAAGCTCAACAAAAGAAACTAAGTGGGTGGGCATCCAACTTGCTTGCTCACGAGGACCTAGGGCACTTGAGGAGGCCCATTGTTGGAATATACAAGCCAAGTTCTATAATGAAAAATTCCCACTAGTATATGAAAGTGACAAAACAAGAGACTCTCTATCATGAAGATTATGGTGCTACTTTGAAGCACAAGTGTGGCAAAGGATAGTAGCATTGTCCCTTCTCTCTTTTTCTCTCATTTTTTTGGGCCTTCTTTTTTTTTATTAGGGCCTTTCTCTTTTTTTTATATTCCACACTTGGGACAATGCTCTAGAAAATGATGATCATCACACTTCTATTTATTTACAACTCAATGATTACAACTCGATACTAGAACAAAATATGACTCTATATGAATGCCTCCGGCGGTGTACCGGGATATGCAATGAACCAAGAGTGACATGTATAAAAGAATTATGAACGGTGGCTTTGCCACAAATACTATATCAACTACATGATCATGCTAAGCAATATCACAATGATGAATGTTTCATGATAAACGAAATGGTGGAAAGTTGCATGGCAATATATATCGGAATGGCTATGGAAATGCCATAATAGGTAGGTATGGTGGCTGTTTTGAGGAAGATATAAGGAGGTTTATGTGGGAAAGAGCGTATCATATCACAGGGTTTGGATGCACCGGCGAAGTTTGCACCAACTCTCAATGTGAGAAAGGGCAATGCACGGTACCGAAGAGGCTAGCAATGATGGAAGGGTGAGAGTGCATATAATCCATGGACTCAACAATTAGTCATAAAGAACTCACATACTTATTGCAAAAATCTACATGTCATCAAAAACCAAGCATTACGCGCATGCTCCTAGGGGATAGATTGGTAGGAAAAGACCATCGCTCGTCCCCGACCGCCACTCATAAGGAGGACAATCAAAGAACACCTCATGTTTCAAATTTGTTCATAATGTTTAACATGCGTGCATGCTATGGGACTTGCAAACTTCAACACAAGCATTTCTCAAATTCACAACTACTCAACTAGCACGACTTTGATATTGAGGGAGTCCTGGATTAGAGGGTCTCCGGATAGCTGGACTATATCCTTTGGCCGGACCGTTGGACTATAAAGATACGAGATTGAAGACTTCGTCCCATGTCCGGATGGGACTCTACTTGGCGTGGAAGGCAAGCTAGGCAATACGGATATGCATATCTCCTCCTTTGTAACCGACCTTGTGTAACCCTAGCCTCCTCCGGTGTCTATATAAACCGGAGGGTTTTAGTCCGTAGGACAACATACAATCATACCATAGGCTAGCTGCTAGGGTTTAGCCTCTCCGATCTCGTGGTAGATCAACTCTTGTACTACTCATATTATCAAGAATAATCAAGCAGGACGTAGGGTTTTACCTCCATCAAGAGGGCCCGAACCTGGGTAAACATCGTGTCCCCTGCCTCCTGTTACCATCTGCCTTAGATGCATAGTTCGGGACCCCCTACCCGAGATCCGCCGGTTTTGACACCGACATTGGTGCTTTCATTGAGAGTTCCTCTGTGTCATCGTCATTAGGCTTGATGGCTCCTTCGATCATCGATAGCGATGCAGTCCAGGGTGAGACTTCTCCCCCGGACAGATCTTTGTATTCGGCGGCTCCGCACTGCGGGCCAACTCGCTTGGCCATCTAGAGCAGATCGAGAGCTACACCCCTGGCTATCAGGTCAGATTTGGAAACTTGAACTACACAGCCGACAACCACGGAGACTTGATCTTCGACGGATTCGAGCCCTTGCCGAGTGCGCCGCACGGTCACGATGAGCACGACTTAGCTCTACCATCGGACAATGTTCGGGAGATCGCACCGGCGACCGCTCCGACCCTCAAATCGGAGCCAACTGCGCCATCCAGTGACGGGTGGATAGACCCCGCCGCGGGGGCCACACTCTCATCGGCGATCGAGCCGAGTATCGACCTCACCCTTCACGAGAGCCGTGACGCCAAACTGCCAGATTCTTCCCCAGCCACGGACTCCGAACCGCCTGCGCCCGTGCCTATCGAATTCAACTGGGCGCCGATCATGGAGTTCACCTCCGCGGATATCTTTCAGCACTCGCCCTTCGGTGACATACTAAACTCATTAAGTTCTCTCTCTCTCTATCAGGAGAGCCCTGGCTGAACCATGTCCGGCAGAATTGGGATGCAGATGACGAAGAAATTCGCCGCCCACCCACCACCCACTTAGTAGCCATTGTCGATGATTTGACCGACATGCTCGACTTCGACTCCGAAGGCATCGACGGTATGGACGACGATGCAGGAGACAAACAGGAACCACTGCCCACAGGGCACTGGACGCCCACTTCATCATTTGATGTATACATGGTGGACACACCCAAAGAAAACGATGATGAAGAACGGAAGGACGCAGCGAAGGATTGTTCCCTCGAGAAGCAGTCAAAGCGGCGGCATAAACGCCGCTCCAAATCTCACCTCGGCAGAAGCAGCGATCATATGAACCCAGCGATAGAGCAAGGCGAGCCAGCGAACGACAAACACGGCATTGAACCATCGTCCGACCACGGCAACACGGAGAATCAAACCGAACAACCCGACTCCGTCGAAGATAATAGTCCGGATGACATCACACCGGACAGGCACCCGGAGCAACAGAATACCCATAAAAGGCTTGTTGCCACTGCGAGGAGTCTGAAAAAGTAGAAGCAAAGGCTCAGGGCTGCACAAGACACACTCAGAATCAGATGGAGTGAAGTACTCAACACTAAAGCGAAGTACGGCGGTAATCGCCACACCAAGAGCTACCCGAAGCGAAAATTGCTACCTGAATTCGATGAGGAGGCCTTAGATCCCCCACAATCAAAAAACAAAACGGCCATCCGGTCGGATAGACGACCTCGTGGCCATCATAGAGCGGCAAACTACGCCGCACATAAGCCAGTATGCGATCCGCGTGAGGGCTCGCATCAGAAGGACGGCGCAACCAGATCCATCTACGGGACACGCAAGCGCGCTCCAGCATACAATGCAACACAACAAACATCCCAACACCACGGTACACCCAAATACAGGGGTGCTGCACACCCCCTATGTTTCACCGATGAGGTGCTGGACCACGAATTTCCAAAGGGATTCAAACCCGTAAACATAGAGGTGTACGACGGAACGACAGACCCTGGGGTCTGGATTGAGGACTACATCCTCCATATCCATATGGCTCAAGGAGATGATCTCCACACCATCAAGTACTTACCCCTCAAGCTCAAAGGGCCAGCTCGGCACTAGCTTAAAAGCCTCCCTGAAAACTCCATTGGAAGCTGGGAAGAGCTCGAAGACGCTTTTCGGGCAAATTTTCAAGGGACCTATGTCCGACCACCGGATGCAGACGATTTGAGTCATATAACTCAACAGCCCGGAGAGTCAGCCCGAAAGCTTTGGAACAGGTTCCTCACTAAAAAGAACCAAATAGTCGACTACCCGGACGCCGAAGCCTTAGCAGCTTTTAAGCACAGCGTTCGAGACGAATGGCTTGCCAGACACCTCGGCCAAGAAAAGCCGAGAACAATGGCAGCATTAACAAGCCTCATGACCCGCTTTTGCGCGGGCGAGGATAGATGGTTAGCCCGATGCAGCACCAGCGACCCAAGTACATCCGAAGTCAGGAACGAAAACGGGAAACCACGACGCAGCAAAAACAAGCGCCGGAATAAAGAAGACAGCCCAAAGAGCACGGCGGTAAACGCCGGATTTAGAAGCTCTCGGCCAGGTCAACAAAAGCTGCCCTCCAAAGGCAACAGAGACGAATTGTCCAGCCTAAACAAGATTCTGGATAAAATATGTCAGATCCACATCACCCCCGATAAGCCTGCAAATCATACCCATAGAGAATGTTGGGTTTTCAAGCACTCCGGCAAGCTCAACGCCGAACATAAGGGGCAGGATACACCAAGCGAAGACGAGGACGAGCCTCGCAAGCAAAGCACTAGGGAACAAAAGAAATTCCCAGCAGAAGTCAAAACAGTAAACGTGTTACACATGACAAAGGGAAGAAACAAAGCGGCACTCATAGAGACACATGCCCCAGGGCCTATCACCGTGGAGTTCTGCCACTGGTCGTCCCAACCGATCACCTTTGATCATCGGGATTACTCGGCAAGTATCCGGCTTGCAGGATGGGCTGCCTTGGTATTAGACCCAATAATTGACGGATACCACTTCACACGAGTCCTGATGGACGGCGGCAGCAGTTTAAACCTAATATATTAGGACACAGTCCGCAAAATGGGGATAGACCCAACAAAAATTAGTTGCAGCAATACTACATTTAAAGGAGTAACGCCAGGCCCAGAGGCCCATTGCACGGGCTCCCTGCTACTAGAGGTTATATTCGGCTTTCCCGATAACTTCCATAGCAAAAATTTAACGTTCCATAGCACTCCGTTCCAAAGTGGCTATCAAGCACTACTCGGACGCGAAGCTTTCGCTCGCTTTAACGCAATACCGCACGCTTCTCTCATGCTTAAGATGCCCGGTCCACGTTTCATCATTACAGTAAATGGAAATATTGAGCGCTCCTTGCGCGCAGAAGACCGTGTGGCTGCCTTGGCAGCCGCACACTAAACGGCCTCACCAACTAAAGCATCTGACAGGTCGTTAAGACCACGGACGCGGTTGGACGAGTCCGGTGCAGCTATATGTAATTAATACAGGTTTGATGGCTATACCCCTATTACAATACAAGGGGCTCAATGCGCGCAACCAAGCGGCAATTAGGATCAACTTTACTCATTTTGAACTGTACATGGTTTATTTAGTATAACCTACCTTTTGCACGACAACTTTTCAATTAAGTTCCTTTCTTTTTCAGATGACCATCGTGCTACACGCGTCCAGAATACGGCACAACGGAGACACAGGCGCAGACGTGCAGCAGGGACCCATTCCAAGGATTCTTTTTAGATTAAGACCCTGCGTAAACCCTTTTTACTGTCTCTTGTTGATACACATCCCTCGGATTCTCAGTACAATTGAGAAGGATGCTGACGTGTTGGCATGTGGCCATGTCAGAATATTGCACGTACCTGGACACCAGGGGCTTATTACAAAGGGCACTGTTTAGGCCCGGGTTACATCATAAAGACCGAATACCTTAGGGAGTGTTTGGCGTCGCGAGTTTGGCCTTATATGCATCAGCTCCGAATCATGTCTTTGGTCAAATGTTGGGTTTGCCCGGCTCCTGTGTTTTGCTGCCTTACGTTTCGCTCTATCGGTTAAGGCGGCACCAGGAGAACTACTGCGATTGTGCCCTGGTTCATCCGGACGAGCACCTCAGTAGAGAAAGCTGAAAACTGACTGTCACGATATAGCGTGAGACTGGTCAACCACTCGATGACCTAGCGGAATCTTCGGGATTCCTCCGCCTTAACGAAGGGCCGTTTCCCGGCCAGGCATGTACGCGCCCCGAATCCGGATGAGCGCGGAGCCACCAGGGGCTATATAGTAGCCCCACTGTCAAACTCCTCTGGCTAAGTGAAAGTGTTAAAGCATTATAGTCCGGTTGCCTAGTTCGCTGCGCTATCACCTCCTTAATGGACAAAGACGTTGGATCAAGTGTGAACATGCGTCTTCTGCAAACACCCCCGCATTATATGCATGGGGGCTGAAGCCAACGACTGCCATCTTTCAGGTTATACACACATATACATAAACGGCCGCACAGGAGGCATCATAACACTTTCGGGCAAACATATAAATACAGCCTTGATAAATTCAATAAAACATTGTGCGTACAATGGGACTACATGTCACTGGAAAATAATATTCTTCGAGCACTGAGCCTCTATCAAATGAGCGCCTTCAAGGACTTCTTCAAAGTAGTGCTCGGCAGCCACTCGGCCTATGGCCGAACCCTGTGCCGCAACAGTGGTGGCCTCCATCTCCGCCCAGTATGTTTTGACACGGGCAAGGGCCATCCGCGCACCTTGTATGCACGCTGATCTATTTACAGCATCGACGCGTGCCACAGCTTCAAGGAATTTTTGCACTAAGCTAAAGTAGCTACTCGGCCTTGGCACTCCCGGCCACAGGTGATCCACAACGGACCTCATGGAAAGTCCGGACAACCTATGGAGCTCGGCCCAACCGTTCAATCGCTCATTCAGCAGCAGCGGACGGACTGGAGCGTGAAACTATGACCAGAACAGCTTTTCCACTCCGGGACCTTTCTGATCCTTGAAGTACTCGGCTGCATCAGCAGCACTTGCAGCCAAATCCATGTACGCATCCACAGAACTCCATAGCCGGTCCAGAGGAGCATACTTCGGATCTCCGAACTTAGACTGCAACAAGAAGGGCTTCCCAGACACGATATTTGCAGCTTGATTCAGCTCCTCCTTCGTCGCTCTAATTTTCGAGCGGGCTTCCTTGGCAGCCACCCGGGCCTTCTCCAGGTCCATCACCTTCGCTCGGTTTTCCTCTTCAAGAAGCCGGTAACAGTCAGCAGCATCTTTTAACTCCACGGCCATCTTGGCAATTTTTTTTGCTCTCGCAATGTGCGGCCTGTTCGGCCCTTAACTCTTCGGCCGCCTGTAAAGCGGCCGCATTGCTACTCCTTGCTTTCTCCTTGGCTCGGTCAAGCTCTGCCCGAAGGGTCTCCATGGTGGTCGCTCCATCTGCATTCACAACATATTAAAGATACTGGCATCATGCTGCTCTTATTATGTGACGATCACCAGAAAAATCACTCACCCTGTGCCTCGTCAAGCCGCTTGTTGACAAGCACGATGTCGGCATCTGCCGCATCCAGTTGCCGCTTTAGTTTGGCAAACCCATCAGTCCGACTAGCCACCGGAGCTTCAACCACCTACACATAAAGGCGGTCTGGTTATTACCTGGGACTATGATCCTCTGTTTGCCGCCGTTCTCGACGACAACCAGAGTCTCAGGGGCTACTATCTGCATAGGCATACCTAACGTATGGAGTACTATTAAAGGCATACATTATTTTACGTACCTCGAAGCCTTTCAGCAGACTCATAAAATCCTCGTGCAAACCACTTTCGGCGGATGAAATCCTTTCAATTACCGTACCCATTAGCGTACGATGTGCTTCCGAGATTACAACTTTCCCCAGAAGATCCTTCAGCGCGTTCGACCGCACACAGTATGGACCCTTGTTGTCGCTCTCCTCAAGAGCCGGATACTGGGGATGCCGGGCAGCCAAAGGGTTATCCGCTGGCGATATTGGATCCGGAGATACCCTTCGCGACGACACTTCAAGGTCGCCCGCTTCTTGAGTTGGGGAGTCCGGGGGAGGCGTTTCGCCCTCCATCATCTCCGGAAGAAGATCCCCCGAAGATGAACTATGTCGAGAAGGGCTGCGATCCGGGCTACAATTTACAAGCATCAGTCATTGTCTTCGGAATTAAGGTAGGATATCTTCACTATTAAATACTTTTTGATTACTTACAGCTCGGTAGAGGGCTGATCCCCGCACGGACATTGTGCGGCAAGAATACCCTCCGAGGCAAGACCCTCTGGCGGATATTTCTTCTCCCGTTTGGAAACCTTAGTTCCCGGATCTTCAGAGGTAGTCCTCTTCCTTCCCCGGGGAGAGAGAATGTCAGATTCTTCCCCTTGGTTATCCTCCCTCGCGGAGGCGCTCATTCCCTCGATTGGAATAGGTAGAAATGGAGGACCGCTTTTGCCCGTTTTATCACCCCTTCATCTTCCTTTGAGGGCACTAGACAAGGTGCTTGCTCAAGCATCTTTTCCAGCACCGGATTGTCCAAGCCTTCAGGAAGGGGGGCCGAACACCGGATCATCTTCTCCTTTGTTATCCAGTCCTGGTCAAAGAGCGATTCTTCAGAATGATGTCATGATAAATAAAAGGACAGTGTGTTTGGCCATGGGATTACTTACTTGGGCAGCGGGGCGGTTGCAGCTCAGGCCCACGTCCTCGGTAGTGTCCAGACACTCTATTTGGGGTCCGAAGAACGATTTGTACATCTCCTCGTGCGTCATGCCGAGGAAATTCTGAATAGTACGCGGTCCTTCCGGGTTGAATTCCCACATGCGGAGGGGACGACGTTTGCAAGGCTGGACTCGACGAACCAGCATAACTTGCATTACCATAACCAGACTGAAATCTCCCTCGAAGAGATCTTGGATACGGCTCTGCAGTATTGGCACGTCCTTGGCTGGACCCTAGCTCAGCCCCCTGCTGATCCATGACATCAGTTGTGGTGGAGGGCCCGAGCAAAAGGTGGGGGCAGCTACCCACTTGGCACTTCGGGGAGCTGTGACGTAAAACCACTCCCGTTGCCACAATCCGGACACCTCTGGAAAGGAACCCTTTGGCCATGGAGAGTCATCAATTTTGGTTATTAGAACACCTCCGCACTCTGCGTACTACCCCTCGACCATCTTCGGCTTCACATCGAAGGTCTTGAGCCAGAGGCCGAAGTGAGGGGTAATGCGGAGGAAGGCCTCACAAATGACAATAAATGAAAAGATGTGAAGAAGGGAATTGTTGGGGAATGTAGTAATTTCAAAAAAATTCCTACACACACGCAAGATCATGGTGATGCATAGCAACGAGAGGGGAGAGTGTTGTCTACGTACCCTCGTAGACCGGCAACAGAAGCGTTGACACAACGTAGAGGAAGTAGTCGTACGTCTTCCTGATCCGACCGATCCAAGTACCGAACGTACGGCACCTCCGAGTTCTGCACACGTTCAACTCGGTGACGTCCCTCGAGCTCCGATCCAGCAAAATGTTGAGGGAGAGTTTCGTCAGCACGACGGCGTGATGACGGTGATGATGTTCTACCGACGCAGGGCTTCGCCTAAGCACTGCTACGATATGACTGAGGTGGAATATGGTGGAAGGGGGCATCGCACATGGCTAAGGAATGATCACAAAGATCAACTTGTGTGTCATGGGGTGCCCCCTTGCCCCCGTATATAAAGGGGAGGTGCGGCCGGCCCCAGTGGTGCGCCTGGAGGAGTCTTACTCCCACTGGGAGTAGGACTCCCCCCTCTTGCCTTGTTGGAAAAGGAAGGGGAAGGGAGAAAGAGGAAAGGGGGGCGCTGCCCCCCCCCTTCCTTGTCCTATTCAGACTAGGGGTGGAGGGGGCGCGCGGCCTGCCCTGGCCAGCCCTCCTCTTCTCCCTTATGGCCCATGTAGGCCCAATAACCCCCGGGGGGTTCCCGTAACCCCCCCCCCCCCGGTACTCCGGTAAAATCCCGATTTTACTCGGAACGTTTCCGATATCCAAATATAGGCTTCCAATATATCAATCTTCATGTCTCGACCATTTCGAGACTCCTCGTTATGTCCGTGATCACATCCGGGACACCGAACAACCTTCGGTACATCAAAACACAAAAACCCTAATTACGATCGTCACCAAACTTTAAGCGTGCGGACCCTACGGGTTTGAGAACTATGTAGACATGACCGAGAAACGTCTCCGGTCAATAACCAATAGCGGAGCCTGGATGCTCATATTGGCTCCTACATATTCTACGAAGAACTTTATCGGTCAGACCGCATAACAACATACGTTGTTCCCTTTGTCATCGGTATGTTACTTGCCCGAGATTCGATCGTCGGTACCTCAATACCTAGTTCAATCTCGTTACCGGCAAGTCTCTTTACTCGTTCTGTAATACATCATCCCGCAACTAACTTATTAGTTGCAATGCTTGCAAGGCTTAAGTGATGTGCATTACCGAGAGGGCCCAGAGATACCTCTCCGACAATCGGAGTGACAAATCCTAATCTCGAAATACGTCAACCCAACAAGTACCTTCGGAGACACCTGTAGAGCACCTTTATAATCACCCAGTTACGTTGTGACGTTTGGTAGCACACAAAGTGTTCCTCCGGTAAACGGGAGTTGCATAATCTCATAGTCATAGGAACATGTATAAGTTATGAAGAAAGCAATAGCAACAAACTAAACGATCAAGTGCTAAGCTAACGGAATGGGTCAAGTCAATCACATCATTCTCCTAATGATGTGATCCCGTTAATCAAATGACAACTCATGTCTATGGTTAGGAAACATAACCATCTTTGATCAACGAGCTAGTCAAGTAGAGGCATACTAGTGACACTCCTTTTTGTCTATGTATTCACACATGTATTATGTTTCCGGTTAATACAATTCTAGCATGAATAATAAACATTTATCATGATATAAGGAAATAAATAATAATAACTTTATTATTGCCTCTAGGGCATATTTCTTTCAGGAATCCGGGGCCAGATCGTGAAAATCCAGCCTGTAATAGAACATAAGACCCCTAACAAAGGGATCCAGAGCGAGGCCTAGTCCCCGGAGGAAGTGGGAGACGAACACAACGCTCTCGTTGGGTTCGGGAGTAGGGACGACCTGCCCTCGGGCGGGCAGCCTATGCGAAATTTCGGCGGTCAGATATCTGGCCTCCCTCAACTTCTTGATGTCCTCCTCCGTGACGGAGGAAGGCATCCACCGGCCTTGAAGGCTGGATCCGGACATGATTGAAGATCCGAAGCACATGACCTGGGCTTTGGGTGTTAGAACTCGAGGTGGGGGAAGGATTTGATTGAGCACGGGAGGGAAAAATAAAAAGCCTTGTCCCTTTATAAAGGGGGTGAATATCAGGCGTCCTCCTCGTGGCTGTTCGAGACTTACCTAAGATCTAGGAGTCATACCAACAGGCACGGTTGGGTTACCCACATTTGTATTGATGAGAATCCCGTGATAAGGGGAACACGATCTCTGCTTTGACAAGACGTGTCAAGAAACTGCCTCGCATTATGTGCGGGGCTGGTTAAAGAAAAACGGTTCAAATGTGTAACACCCCGGATATAACTTTCCCAATTTGTACTCCAACACTTGCCGTTTCTGGCGTTAAGTTATTTTATTTTCTCGGGTATCGGGTTTTTGTCTCCGTGTGTTGTTATCGTTGTCATGCATCTCATATCATGTCATCATGTGCATTGCATTTGCATACGTGTTCATCTCATGCATTCGAGCATTTTCCCCGTTGTCCGTTTTGCATTCCGGCGCTTCGTTCTCCTCCGGTGGTCATTTCTAGCTTTCTTTTGTGTGTGGGGATTAAAATTTTCCGGATTGGACCGAGACTTGCCAAGCGGCCTTCGTTTACTACCGGTAGACCGCCTGTCAAGTTTCGTATCATTTGGACTTCGTTTGATACTCCAACGGTTAACCGAGGGACCGAGAAGGCCTCGTGTGTGTTGCAGCCCAACACCCCTCCAATTTGGCCCAAAACCCACCTAACTCTGCTCCATCATCTAGAGCGTTCGATCACGATCGCGTGGCCGAAAACCGCACCTCATTTGGACTCTCCTAGCTCCCTCTATGCCTATAAATAGTTCCCCTCACAAAATCCCGGGTCTCTTCTTCTCCAAACCCTAAAATCCGCGCTCCGCCGACCCGGACATGTTCGTTTTCGGCCGGACGGAGCCGCCGCCGCCATCCGTACCACTCCGAGTGTGACACCTGTCGCCGCCGCCCCGCTGGCCGCGCGGCCCGCCGAGCCCACGCGCCGGCCCCCGCGGCCCACATCGCCCGAGCGCCGCCCCTCGGCCTCCCGTCGGCTCGCGCCGCCGCCAGCTTCGTCTCCGGTCGCCGCCGCCTGCTCTCCGGCCACCGCGACCTCGCCGGAGTTCGTCTCCGCACCGGCCGCCTCGACCTACCGCGCCTCCGCCTCTCTGCCACCTCCCTCCTCCGGCCAGATCCGGTCGAGGAGCGACCGGATCCGCCGCCGCCCGACCTCCTCGGCCCTCTCCTCGTCGGCCCCGGCCACCACCGGCTCGCCGGAGTGCGCGCCGCCGCCTCAGTTCACGTGCAACCGAAACCCTAGATCCGGAGGTTGCAAAATTCGTCTAAGCCCCAATTTGTCCTGATCCAAGTGCTCCTGTTCATGGCCTCATAACTTTGCATCTGTAGCTCCGATTCATGCATATAGCATATCAAAATGTTCGTCTCGGAGAGTACATCATTTCATTCCATTGCATCATTTTCATTTGAGTTCATCTTGATGCCTGAAATTCTGTTAGAAGAGGGCTACTTGAGTTAATTGTCAGATCTGCTACTCCATTTAGACTTTTGTCATTTTTGCCATGATTATTGTGTGCATGATATGCCCTGATGCTCTACATATGTTTTGTTAAGGGTTTTTTCATCTTTCCAGAGGTGCAACCCATGTATTTTTGTGATGTGTGTGGTGTCTAGTGCAAGCTTGCAAAGTGGTGCACTTGGTAATTCTATTTTCAGGGACTTGGCATTTCCACTAAGTCCTTGATCTGTTTATCTCATGATGCCATATGTTCATGTTGTTTCCGAGAGATCCGTGCCTCTTTTGAGGATGATCAGTAAGGATGTTTTATTAATATTGTAGTGCTCTATCCATCAATGCCTTTTTTTGCAATTATGGAGCACCCTAGCTTGAGTCAATCGAGCTCTACTTTTGCTACTTTGTGAATCTGGGCAGATTGTCAACTTGTTTGCAATTTTGCCGGTGTTGTTATAGTTGATCCGTGCATGCTATGCTATTGTTCTTGCCATGTCTAGCTTGCATTTTGTGTGTTCTTGATAGATGTATGCTTATCTTATCATGACTTGCACCGTGGTGAGTGCATCGAGATCGTAAACATGCCTACTTGAGTTATGTTTCAGCATGTGTCAGTTTTCACTAAGTCTGAAAACTGATTATGCTTTTGCTATGTTCACATGCTTGTTAGTATATTTTCTGATCCCTTTTGGCTCAAGGTCACTAAGGGACTTTTGTTAAGCTATTTGAGTAGCTCCATGCCATGTTTTACTTTGCCATGTTCAGGTCCTGTAGCATGTTGTTTTGTTGCTCCGAAGTGGGATACTTGGTCTGAAATTACAGACAAGTGTTAATTTCACTAAGTCTGAGATCTGTTTACCATATGCATTTTTGCCATGCTTGTTTGAACCTGTTAATGGATGAATTGGCCGTGGCTCAGTGCTAGACTTTTGTTAAGCATCTTGTATGCATCCCTGCCATGTTTTTTTTGTCATGTTTGGGTGCGGTAGCATGTTCATCTCATTGCATTTAGATGGCTACTTGCTGTAAATCGCAGACCGGTGTCATATTTGAATCGCTTGCCATTTCCAAACTGTAACTCCGATTCCGGCGTTATTTATATCTTTTTCAAGCGATTTCATCTCATCTTTCCAGTGGCACACTTGGATTTCCATGTTGAGGCCAGGTTCATGCATTCCCTGCCATATCTTCCATATGCATCCCGCATCGCATCCCGCATAGCATATCATCTTGCATCATGTTGTTTGATCCTTGCACGTGGTTGATTGTGTTCTATTTTCTTGTTTTTCTTGTTGGGTAGAGCCGGGAGACGAGTTCGCTAATGAGGAGCCCGTTGAGTTTGCTTTCGAGGATCTAGTCAACTCTGACAACTTTGCAGGCAAGATGATCATACCCTCGAAATCACTACTATCTTTGCTATGGTAGTTTGCTCGCTCTTTTGCTATGCCAATGCTACGATGCCTACCATTTGCTTTCAATCCTCCCAAATTGCCATGTCAAACCTCTAACCCACCATGTCCTAGCAAACCGTTGATTGGCTATGTTACCGCTTTGCTCAGCCTCTCTTATAGCGTTGCTAGTTGCAGGTGAAGATTGGAGGCCGTTCCTTGTTGGAACATTTATTTACTTGGTGGGATATCATCATATTATCTTGTTATCTTAATGCATCTATATACTTGGTAAAGGGTGGAAGGCTCGGCGTCTCGCCTAGTGTTTTGTTCCACTCTTGCCGCCCTAGTTTCCGTCATATCGGTGTTATGTTCCCGGATTTTGCGTTCCTTACGCGGTTGGGTTATAATGGGAACCCCTTGATAGTTCGCCTTGATTAAAGCTTTTCCAGCAATGCCCAACCTTGGTTTTACCATTTTCCACCTAGCCTCTTTTCCCTTGGGTTTCCGTAGCCCGAGGGTCATCTTATTTTAAACCCCCCGGGCCAGTGCTCCTTTGAGTGTTGGTCCACCTGTCAGCTGCCGGTGGCCACCAGGGGCAACTCTGGGCTGGCCTACCCGTACCTAGGATAATCTGAGTGTGCCGTGAGAAAGAGATATGTGCAGCTCCTATCGGGATTTGTCGGCACATTCGAGCGGTGTTGCTGGATTAGTTTTAACCTGTCGAAGTGTCTTGAAGAACCGAGATACTGAGTCTGATCGGAACGTCTTGGGAGGAGGTCTATTCCTTCGTTGACCATGAGAGCTTGTCATGGGCTAAGTTGGGACTCCCCTGCAGGGTTTTGAACTTTCGAAAGCCGTGCCCGCGGTTATGGGCAGATGGGAATTTGTTAATGTCCGGTTGTAGATAACTTGAACCTTAACTTAATTAAAATGAATCAACCGTGTGAGTTACCGTGATGGCCTCTTCTCGACGGAGTCCGGGAAGTGGACACGGTGTTGGAGTAATGTTTGCGCAGGTTGTCCTCTAGTTTCTCGCTTGCGCTTTGCCTCCTCTTCTCGCTCTCTTTTGCGAATAAGTTAGCCACCATATATGCTAGTCGCTTGCTGCAGCTCCACATATTCTTACCTTGTCATACCTATAAGCTTAAATAGTCTTGATCGCGAGGGTGCGAGATTGCTGAGTCCCTGTGGCTCAAAGATTACTATTACACCAGATGCAGGTCCAGATGATTCCGCTCCAGGTGACGCGCTCGAGCTCAAGTGGGAGTTCGACGAGGACTCTCAATGTTACTATGTTTCTTTTCCTGATGATCAGTAGTGGTGCCCTATTGGGGGTGATCGGGACCAGGTCGCTTGTTGGGTTATCTTTCATTTTGGCGCCGTAGTCGGGCCATGAGTGTTTGGATGATGTATGTTATTTATGTACTTGATTGACGTGGCGAGTGTAAGCCAACTATGTTATCCCTTTTATTATCTATATTACATGGGATGTTTGTGATGATTACCTGACTTGCGACATATGCCTTCAATGCGATTATGCCTCTAAGTCGTGCCTCGACACGTGGGAGATATAGTCGCATCGAGGGTGTTACAAGTTGGTAATCAGAGCCTTCTCCGACCTTAGGAGCCCCATTGCTTGATCGTTTTTAGCAGCTGAGTTGTGTCTAGAAAAATGTTTTGAGTCATTTAGGAATTATATATCGGAGAGTTTAGGAATTCTTTTACATCCCAGTCTCCTCATCGCTCTGGTAAGGCATCCTAGCGTAGAGTTTTGACTCTTCTCTTCTCAAATTTCACAAAAAAAATTTAGGATCACGCGGGTATCTTGGAATCTTTCCGATGGTTTTATGATGAGAACATTGTCTTGGTGCCTCCTGTCAGGGGTTTACTGGAAGTGTCCTGGGGAGTTGAGCACTGAGGTGTTGTCATCATAATTTATCGTTGCAATTCTGGAATACCTGAGTTTAGTACGCCGACATAAAAAATCTCTTTTATGCAGTTCGTTGGTGAGATAACCTCGACGCCACCCAGTACTGGGGCGGGAGTTCGGGAGTATCGCCATAACTTGTATAACGGATGTTTTTCGAAGGTTGAGGTAGATGGTTTCCGAAGTTTTTCTTGGTTATGTGTTGAAGGATGGATACAGCTGGATGTAGGATTTGCTAGTTTGGGTGAGATATTATGCTTCCCCTGTATCCCCAACACCTGATTGCATAACCGGAAAGGTTCGGGAGTTTCATAGGTGGGAATTCTTGTAGCTCTAGTTCTTCTTCCACGGATATTGGTTTGAGATGGGGATTTCTTACCGATTATTCGTTCTTGAGCCGTACCTTGTTGATTTATTTCTCTACCTTAATTCTACGTGGCTTCTCAATTTATGGATATGTGACCATTTCAAGAGAAATGCATTCGTTCATTTTGTTCGGATGTGAAGACTATATGTTGCAATTTTCATTCCGTTGGATTCAGCTTCATTTTATCTGTCTATGTGCTAACGGTGGTCAACCTCTTCAGTATGGCTCCCGCTAAGAGCACCAGTCAGAATCAAAATCAAGATCCGCCACCACCTCCACCTCCTCCAGAGGCATGGCAAGCTGTGATGGCCGCAACCAATGCAAACACACAGTTGACCATGCAAATTCTTCAAGAGCGAAATCAAGGCAACCAAGGGAATCAAGGCAACAATCAGAATCACTTTGCTACACTCAACCAGTTCCTTGATAACGGGCCAAAGACTTTCAGCAATTGTGTTGAGGCAACCGATGCTAACGATTGGCTTGTGGATCTGTGCAAGCATTTTGAGTGCAGTAACGTCAGGCCTGAAGATTTCGTCAAGTTCTCTTCCTTCCAATTCAAAGATCAAGCTGCAGAATGGTTCCAGCAGTACAAAGATTCCAGAGGTGGACGTCTGATCACTTGGGATGAATTCCGTCAAGATTTCCGAGCTCATCACATCCCTCAGAGCGTGGTTGAAAGTAAGCGTGAGGAATTCCGCAACCTGAAGCAAGGCTCTTTGTCTGTCTATGACTACAACAAGTTGTTTCAGAAGCTCGTCCGCTTTGCTAAGCAGGACGTACCTGAT
The DNA here is from genome assembly GCF_003073215.2 of Triticum urartu. Classification (NCBI taxonomy): domain Eukaryota; kingdom Viridiplantae; phylum Streptophyta; class Magnoliopsida; order Poales; family Poaceae; genus Triticum; species Triticum urartu. The sequence goes on from NC_053022.1 coordinate 35,068,588, forward strand.
GAGAAGAGCATGATATACCAGTTCAGGGGTGGTCCCAGAGAAGAAATTCAGCTAGCTCTTGTTCTCTTTGAGCCCTTGAGGTACGATGAGTTCTACAACATGGCGTTGAAGCAAGAGGCCGCTCAACTGAGGTGTGATGCTTCCAAGAAGCGAGTCAGAGACACTACGCCTTCTTCCTGTACTCAAGTGGCCAAGCAGCAGAAGTATTGGCTTCCTCCTCCTCCGTTCCGTCAGCCGTATCAGCAGAAGAGCAAAGGTGGCAGTGGTTCTTCCCACCCCCCCAACCCTGGCTTTCAGAACAAGACTTCGTCTCAACCTCCAAGATCGAGTGCTCCGTACCACCGTCCGCTTTCAGAGGTCACGTGCAACAAGTGCCAAGAGAAGGGTCACTATGCCAACAAGTGTTTCAACCAGAGGCGTCTTCCTCCTCCTCCTCCTGTCAGATCGGCAAGTACAGTTGTGGTCAAGCATAACCCCAAGCACGCCAAGGTCAACTTGATGAATGCAGCTCAGGCAGAGGACTCATCAGATGTGATTATGGGTAACCTTCTTGTTAATGATATTTCAGCTAAAGTTCTTTTTGACACTGGTGCATCGCATTGTTTCATCTCGAGACCGTTTACATCTAGGCATGAATTGGTTTCACAAGTTTTTCCTAGTCCATTAGCAGTGGTCTCTCCCGGTAAGCGCATGCATGCTAACTCCATCGTTCCGGATGTTACTATCACCTTGAGTGACTACAAGTTTCTGGCTTCTCCAACGGTTCTTGGTGACTCGGATATTGATCTTATTCTCGGAATGGATTGGCTTTCTAAGCACAAGGCACATCTTGATTGTGCAGCCAGGCAGATTCAATTGACTCATTCGTCTGAGGATGTAATTGTCTTTGCCACTCATGATGATACCATCCGTCTGTTTTCTCTCAATGAGAGGGGTGAACTCGATGCTATCTCGCAAATTCCAGTCGTTTGCGAATATCAAGACGTCTTTCCAGAAGAGCTTCCAGGAATGCCTCCGCACCGGCCAGTTGAATTCGTTATTGATCTTGAGCCTGGCACGGAACCTGTGTGCAAGCGTCCTTACAAACTCGGACCTGAAGAGTTGAAGGAGCTGAAGAAGCAACTCGATATTCAAGATAAAATGGGTCTCATCCGGCCTAGTTCTTCTCCATGGGGTTGTGGTGTTCTTTTTGTGAAGAAGAAGGATGGAACGGACCGACTTTGTGTTTATTACCGTCCATTGAACAAGAAGACCATCAAGAACAAATACCCACTTCCTAACATCAATGAGCTGTTCGAACAACTCAAAGGTGCCCAAGTATTCTCCAAGCTTGATCTCCGTATGGGCTATCATCAGATTCGAATCCGTGAGCAAGATATTCCCAAGACGGCTTTCAGGACAAGCTATGGTTCATATGAATACATTGTCATGTCTTTTGGCCTCGTCAACGCTCCTCCAACGTTCTCTCGCATGATGAACTTCATCTTCAACGCCTACACCAATGACTTCGTTTTGGTCTATCTCGACGACATTTTGGTTTTCTCGAAGAACAAGGAAGATCATTCCAAGCACTTGCGTTTGGTTCTTGATAAGCTCAGGGAACATCAGTTCTACGCCAAGTTCTCCAAGTGCGAATTTTGGCTCGATGAGGTTCTTTATCTTGGTCATATCATCTCCGCCAAGGGCATTGCCGTGAATCCTGAGAAGGTGTCTGCAATTGTGAATTGGGAACCTCCTCAGAACGTGAAGCAACTCCGTAGCTTCCTCGGTCTCGCAAGCTACTGCCGAAGATTCGTTGAAAACTTTTCTAAGATCGCGAAGCCTCTCTCTAATCTTCTCCAGAAGCACGTCAAGTATGTTTGGTCTCCGGAGTGTGACATTGCTTTCAACACTTTGAAAGAGAAATTGATCACTGCTCCAGTTCTGACTCCGCCTGATGAATCCAAACCATACGAGGTCTTTTGTGATGCCTCTCTCCAAGGTCTTGGCACAGTATTGATGCAAGAGAAGAAAGTTGTTGCTTATACCTCTCGCCAGTTGAAGCCTAATGAGAAGAACTACCTCACTCATGATCTCGAGTTGGCGGCAGTTGTGCATGCTCTTTTGACTTGGAGACATCTTCTATTGGGAAGAAAAGTGGACAATTTTCACTGATCACAAGAGTCTCAAGTACATCTTCACTCAGCCTAATCTCAACCTCAGGCAAACTCGATGGGTCGAAATGATTCAAGAGTATAATCCGAGTATCGAGTATACTCCAGGCAAGGCCAATGTGATTGCTGACGCATTGAGCAGAAAGGCTTATTGCAACAGTCTGATTCTTAAGCCTTATCAACCCGAGCTTTGTGAAGCTTTCCGCAAACTTAATCTGCAAGTTGTTCCTCAAGGTTTCCTCGCCAACCTTGAAGTCTCTCCTACCTTGGAAGACCAGATTCGCCAAGCCCAGCTTCTTGATGCTATGGTGAAAAAGGTGAAGATTGGGATTGCCAAGAGTCAACCCAAGTACAAGTGCTACCGCCTTGATGACAAGGATACTCTCTTCTTCGAGGATCGTATTGTTGTGCCCAAAGGTGAACTCCGTAAAGTGATCATGAACGAGGCTCACAATTCTCTCCTCTCCATCCACCCTGGGAGCACGAAGATGTATCAGGACCTTAAGCAGGCTTATTGGTGGACTCGAATGAAGCGCGAGATTGCTCAATTCGTGAATGAATGTGATGTCTGCAGAAGAGTGAAGGCAGAACACCAAAGGCCAGCAGGTCTCCTCCAACCTCTTGCCATTCCAGAATGGAAGTTTGACCACATTGAAATGGACTTCGTGACTGGGTTTCCAAAGTCCAAACATGGCAATGTTGCTATATTCGTTGTCATCGACAAACTCACCAAAGTGGCTCATTTTCTGCCTATCAAGGAGTCGATCACTGCAGCTCAATTGGCGGAACTCTATACCTCTCGTATTGTCTCTCTGCACGGTATTCCTCAAGTGATCTCTTCAGACCGTGGCAGCATCTTTACCTCCAAGTTTTGGGATTCTTTTCAGAAGGCCATGGGCACTAACATGCGCTTCAGCACAGCTTTCCATCCTCAAACTAGCGGTCAAGTCGAGCGTGTCAACCAGATTCTTGAAGATATGCTCAGGGCTTGTGTGATCTCCTTCGGCATGAAATGGGAGGATTGTCTTCCTTATGCTGAATTCTCCTACAACAACAGTTTTCAAGCAAGTTCGGGCAAGGCCCCATTTGAAATTCTGTATGGCAGGAAGTGCCATACCCCTCTCAACTGGTCTGAAACCGGTGAACGTCAGCTTTTGAGTAATGACTTAATCACAGAGGCAGAGGAAATGTGCAAAGTCATTCGTGATAACCTCAAAGCAGCCCAATCCCGCCAGAAGAGCTACTATGATAGTAAGCATCGTGATTTGGCTTTCGAGATCGGAGATCATGTTTACCTCCGCGTCTCTCCTATGAGACGTACTCGTCGCTTCGGTATCAAAGGGAAGCTTGCCCCTAGATACGTGGGACCTTTCAAGATTGTCAGCAAGAGAGGCGACCTCGCCTATCAACTCGAGCTTCCTTCAAACTTTGCAAATGTTCATGATGTGTTCCATGTCTCTCAGCTCCGAAAGTGCTTCAAGACTCCTGACCGCACCATCAACTTCGAGGACATTGAGCTCCAAGAAGATCTCTCTTATCGTGAGCACCCAGTTGCTATTCTCGAAGAGACGGAACGCAAGACTCGCAACAAGTCAATCAAATTTCTCAAAGTCAAGTGGTCACACCATTCCGACCGTGAAGCTACCTGGGAACGCGAGGATCACCTCCGTTCTGAGTATCCGGCGTTCTTTCAGTCCTAGATCTCGGGACGAGATCCTTTCATAGTGGTGGAGTGTTGTAACACCCCGGATATAACTTTCCCAATTTGTACTCCAACACTTGCCGTTTCCGGCGTTAAGTTAATTTATTTTCTCGGGTATCGGGTTTTTGTCTCCGTGTGTTGTTATCGTTGTCATGCATCTCATATCATGTCATCATGTGCATTGCATTTGCATACGTGTTCATCTCATGTATTCGAGCATTTTCCCCGTTGTCCGTTTTGCATTCCGGCGCTTCGTTCTCCTCCGGTGGTCATTTCTAGCTTTCTTTCGTGTGTGGGGATTAAACATTTCCGGATTGGACCGAGACTTGCCAAGCAGCCTTGGTTTACTACCGGTAGACCGCCTGTCAAGTTTCGTATCATTTGGACTTCGTTTGATACTCGTGTGTGTTGGAGCCCAACACCCCTCCAATTTGGCCCAAAACCCACCTAACTCTGCTCCATCATCTAGAGCGTTCGATCACGATCGCGTGGCCGAAAACCGCACCTCATTTGGACTCTCCTAGCTCCCTCTATGCCTATAAATAGTTCCCCTCACAAAATCCCGGGTCTCTTCTTCCCCAAACCCTAAAATCCGCGCTCCGACGACCCGGACATGTCCGTTTTCGGCCGGACGGAGCCGCCGCCGCCGTCCGCACCACACCGAGTGTGACACCTGTCACCGCCGCCCCGCTGGCCGCGCGGCCCGCCGAGCCCACGCGCCGGCCCCCGCGGCCCACATCGCCCGAGCGCCGCCCCTCGGCCTCCCGTCGGCTCGCGCCGCCGCCAGCTTCGTCTCCGGTCGCCGCCGCCTGCTCTCCGGCCACCGCGACCTCGCCGAAGTTCGTCTCCGCACCGGCCGCCTCGACCTACCGCGCCTCCGCCTCTCCGCCACCTCCCTCCTCCGGCCAGATCCGGTCGACGAGCGACCGGATCCGCCGCCGCCCGACCTCCCCGGCCCTCTCCTCGTCGGCCCCGGCCACCACCGGCTCACCGGAGTGCGCGCGCCGCTGCCTCGGTTCGCGTGCAACCGAAACCCTAGATCCGGAGGTTGCAAAATTCGTCTAAGTCCCCAATTTTTCCTGATCCAAGTGCTCCTGTTCATGGCCTCGTAACTTTGCATCTGTAGCTCCGATTCATCCATATAGCATATCAAAATGTTCGTCTCGGAGAGTAAATCATTTCATTCCATTGCATCATTTTCATTTGAGTTCATCTTGATTCCTGAAATGCTGTTAGAAGAGGGCTACTTGAGTTAATTGTCAGATCTGCTACTCCATTTAGACTTTTGTCATTTTTGCCATGATTATTGTGTGCATGATATGCCCTGATGCTCTACATATGTTTTGTTAAGGGTTTTTTCATCTTTCCAGAGGTGCAACCCATGTATTTTTGTGATGTGTGTGGTGTCTAGTGCAAGCTTGCAAAGTGGTGCACTTGGTAATTCTGTTTTCAGGGACTTGATCTGTTTATCTCATGATGCCATATGTTCATGTTGTTTCCGAGAGATCCGTGCCTCTTTTGAGGATGATCAGTAAGGATGTTTTATTAATCTTGTAGTGCTCTATTCTTCCATGCCTTTGTTTGCAATTATGGAGCACCCTAGCTTGAGTCAATCGAGCTCTACTTTTGCTACTTTGTGAATCTGGGCAGATTGTCAACTTGTTTGCAATTTTGCCGGTGTTGTTATAGTTGGTCCGTGCATGCTATGCTATTGTTCTTGCCATGTCTAGCTTGCATTTTGTGTGTTCTTGATAGATGTATGCTTAACTTATCATGACTTGCACCGTGGTGAGTGCATCGAGATCGTAAACATGCCTACTTGAGTTATGTTTCAGCATGTGTCAGTTTTCACTAAGTCTGAAAACTGATTATGCTTTTGCTATGTTCACATGCTTGTTAGTATATTTTCTGATCCCTTTTGGCTCAAGGTCACTAAGGGACTTTTCTTAAGCTATTTGATTAGCTCCATGCCATGTTCTACTTTGCCATATTCAGGTCCTGTAGCATGTTGTTTTGTTGCTCCGAAGTGGGATACTTGGTCTGAAATTACAGACAAGTGTTAATTTCACTAAGTCTGAGATCTGTTTACCATATGCATTTTTGCCATGCTTGTTTGAACCTGTTAATGGATGAATTGGCCGTGGCTCAGTGCTAAACTTTTGTTAAGCATCTTGTATGAATCCCTGCCATGTATTTTGTTGTCATGTTTGGGTGCGGTAGCATGTTCATCTCATTGCATTTAGATGGCTCTTGCTGTAAATCGCAGACCGGTGTCATATTTGAATCGCTTGCCATTTCCAAACCGTAACTCCGATTCCGGCGTTCTTTATATCGTTTTCAAGCGATTTCATCTCATCTTTCCAGTGGCATACTTGGATTTCCAAGTTGAGGCCAGGTTCATGCATTCCCTGTCATATCTTGCATATGCATCCCGCATCGCATCCCGCATAGCATATCATCTTGCATCATATTGTTTGATCCTTGCACGTGGTTGATTGTGTTCCGTTTTATTGTTTGTCTTGTTGGGTAGAGCCGGGAGACGAGTTCGCTAACGAGGAGCCCGTTGAGTTTTCTTTCGAGGATCCAGTCAACTCTGACAACTTTGCAGGCAAGATGATCATACCCTCGAAATCACTACTATCTTTGCTATGCTAGTTTGCTCGCTCTTTGCTATCCAATGCTACGATGCCTACCATTTGCTTTCAAGCCTCCCAAATTGCCATGTCAAACCTCTAACCCACCATGTCCTAGCAAACCGTTTGATTGGCTATGTTACCGCTTTGCTCAGCCCCTCTTATAGCGTTGCTAGTTGCAGGTGAAGATTGGAGGCCGTTCCTTGTTGGAACTTTTATTTACTTGTTGGGATATCATTATATTGCCATGTTATCTTAATGCATCTATACACTTGGTAAAGGGTGGAAGGCTCGGCCTCTGGCCTAGTGTTTTGTTCCACTCTTGCCGCCCTAGTTTTCCGTCATATCGGTGTTATGTTCCCGGATTTTTGCATTCCTTACGCGGTTGGGTTATAATGGGAACCCCTTGATAGTTCGCCTTGATTAAAGCTTTTCCAGCAATGCCCACCCTTGGTTTTACCTTTTGCCACCTAGCCTTTTTTTCCCTTGGGTTTCCGGAGCCCGAGGGTCATCTTATTTTAAACCCCCCGGGCCAGTGCTCCTCTGAGTGTTGGTCCACCTGTCAGCTGCCGGTGGCCACCAGGGGGAACTCTGGGCTGGCCTACCCGTACCTAGGAAAATCTTAGTGTGCCCTAAGAAAGAGATGTGTGCAGCTCCTATCGGGATTTGTCGGCACATTTCGGGCGGTGTTGCTGGATTAGTTTTAACCTGTCGAAGTGTCTTGAAGAACCGAGATACCGAGTCTGATCGGAACGTCTCGGGAGGAGGTCTATTCCTTCGTTGACCGTGAGAGCTTGTCATGGGCTAAGTTGGGACTCCCTGCAGGGTTTGAACTTTCGAAAGCCGTGCCCGCGGTTATGGCAGATGGGAATTTGTTAATGTCGGTTGTAGATAACTTGAACCTTCTTAATTAAAATGAATCAACGTGTGTTACCGTGATGGCCTCTTCTCGGCGGAGTCCGGAAGTGACACGGTGTTGGAGTAATGTTTGCGCAGGTTGCTCTCTAGTTTCTCGCTCGCGCTTTGCCTCCTCTTCTCGCTCTCTTTTGTGAATAAGTTAGCCACCATTGCTAGTCGCTTGCTGCAGCTCACATATTTACTTTATACCTATAAGCTTAAATAGTCTTGATCGCGAGGGTGGCGAGATTGCTGAGTCCCCTGTGGCTCACAGATTACTAATTACACTAGATTGCAGGTCGATGATTCCGCTTCCAGGTGACGCGCTTCGAGGCTAGTGGGAAGTTCGACGAGGACTCTCAACGTACTATGTTCTTTCCTAATGATCAGTAGTGGTGCCCTGTTGGGGGTGATCGGGACCATGTCACTTGTTGGGTTATCTTTCATTTTGGCGCCATAGTCAGGCCATGAGTGTTTGGATGATGTATGTTATTTATGTACTTGATTGACGTGGCGAGTGTAAGCCAACTATGTTATCCCTTTTATTATCTATATTACATGGGATGTTTGTGATGATTACCTGACTTGCGACATATGCCTTCAATGCGATTATGCCTCTAAGTCGTGCCTCGACACGTGGGAGATATAGTCGCGTCGAGGGTGTTACAAAATGATTACCGGGCCGTGGCGTGATGTCATGCTGCCAAAACGTGTCAGCAGATTAGATTTGTGGAAATATTATTCTCTCTACGGTGGTATGTGGAACTTATTTTGCAGGGTCGGACACTATCCTTGTATTCAAACTCTTCCGTGGTGTATTCAGAGGAGGAACCCGCCTTGCAATGCCGAAGACAACACTGCGCGCCGGACTCGTCGTCATTGAAGCCTGGTTAAGGGGCTACTGACGGAGTCCTGGATTAGAGGGTCTCCGGACAGCTGGACTACATCCTTTGGCCGGACTGTTGGACTATGAAGATACGAGATTGAAGACTTCGTCCCGTGTCCCGATGGGACTCTACTTGGCGTGGAAGGCAAGCTAGGCAATACGGATATGCATATCTCCTCCTTTGTAACCGACCTTGTGTAACCCTAGCCTCCTCCGGTGTCTATATAAACCGGAGGGTTTTAGCCTGTAGGACAACATACAATCATACCATAGGCTAGCTTCTAGGGTTTAGCCTCTCCGATCTCGTGGTACATCAACTCTTGTACTACTCATATTATCAAGAATAATCAAGCAGGACGTAGGGTTTTACCTCCATCAAGAGGGCCCGAACCTGGGTAAACATCGTGTCCCCTGCCTCCTGTTACCATCCGCCTTAAACGCATAGTTCGGGACCCCCTACCTGAGATCCGCCGGTTTTGATACCGACAGATATTATTACCTCCATATCTCAAAAAAATCATCAAGCATCAAACTTCTCTTAGTATTCAAAACACTCATAAGAAAAAATTTACTCTTGAATACCTAGCATATTAGGATTATTTAAGAAAATTACCATGCTATTTAAGACTCTCAAAATAATCTAAGTGAAGCATGAGAGATCAATAGTTTCTATAAAACAAATCCACCACCGTGCTCTAAAAGATATAAGTGAAGTACTAGAGCAAAACTATATGACTCAAAAGATATAAGTGAAGCACATAGAGTATTCTAACAAATTCCAAATCATGTATGGCTCTTTCAAAAGGTGTGTACAGCAGGGATGATTGTGGTAAACTAAAAAGCAAAGACTCAAATCATACAAGACGTTCAAGCAAAACACATATCATGTGGTGAATAAAAATATAGCTCCAGGTAAAGTTACCGATAGAAGTAGACGAAAGAGGGGATGCCTTCCGGGGCATCCCCAAGCATTGGCTTTTAGGTGTCCTTAGATTATCTTGGGGGTGCCATGGGCATCCCCAAGTTTAGGCTCTTGCCACTCCTTGTTCCATAATCCATCAAATCTTTACCCAAAACTTGAAAACTTCACAACACAAAACTTAAAGTAGAAAATCTCGTGAGCTCCGTTAGCGAAAGAAAACAAAAGACCACATAAAGGTACTGTAATGAACTCATTATTTATTTATATTGGTGTTAAAACTACTGTATTCCAACTTCTTTATGGTTTTATAAACTATTTTACTAGCCATAGATTCATCAAAATAAGCAAACAACACACGAAAAACAGAATCTGTCAAAAACAGAACAGTCTGTAGTAATCTGTATCTAGCGCACGATCTGGAACCCCAAAAATTCTAAAATAAATTTCTGGGCGTGAGGAATTTATATATTAATCATCTGAAAAAATAATTAACTAAATATCACTTTCCAAATAAAAATGGCAGCAGTTCTCGTGAGCGCTAAAGTTTCTGTTTTTTACAGCAAGATATCAAGACTTTCCCCAAGTCTTCCCAACGGTTCTACTTGGCACAAACACTAATTAAACACAAAAAACACAACCAAAACAGAGTCTAGGTAAATTGTTTATTACTAAACAGGAGCAAAAAGCAAGGAATAAAAATAAAATTGGGTTGCCTCCCAACAAGCGCTATCGTTTAACGCCCCTAGCTAGGCATAAAAAGCAAGGATAGATCTAGGTATTGCCATATTTGGTAGGCAATCTATAAGTGGCTCTCATAATAGATTCATAAGGGAATTTAATTTTATTTCTAGGAAATTGTTCCATGCCTTTCCTTAACAGAAATTGGAATCTAATATTTCCTTCCTTCATATCAATAATTGCACCAATCGTTATAAGGAAAGGTCTACCAAGAATAATAGGACATGAAGGATTGCAATCTATGTCAAGAACAATAAAATCTACGGGCACATAATTCCTATTTGCAACAATAAGAACATCATTAATTCTTCCCATAGGTTTCTTAATAGTGGAATCTGCAAGGTGCAAGTTTAAAGAGCAATCATCAAAATCACGGAAACCTAATAAATCACATAAAGTCTTTAGAATCGTGGAAACACTAGCACCCAAATCACATAAAGCATAGAACTTGTGATCTTTAATCTTAATTTTAATAGTTGGTTCCCACTCATCATAAAGTTTTCTAGGGATAGAAACTTCCAACTCAAGTTTTTCTTCATAAGATTGCATCAAGGCATCAATGATATGTTTAGTAAACGCTTTATTTTGACTATAAGCATGAGGAGAATTAAGCACGGATTGCAACAAGGAAATACAATCAATCAAAGAGAAATTTTCATAATTAAATTCCTTGAAATCCAAAATAGTGGGTTTAGCAACATCTAGGGTTTTAATTCCCTCAATCCCACTTTCATCAATTTTAGCATCAAGATCTACAAACTCCGAATTTTTGGAATGTCTTCTAGGTAAAGGTGGATCATATTCAGTCCCATCATTATCAAGATTAATATTGCAAAACAAATATTTAATAGGGGACACATCAAAAACTTTTAGATCTTCATCTTTATTTTCACAGGAGCTAGAAGAACACACTCTTATAAAGGCATCTTTCTTAGCACACATCCTAGTGGTTCTTTCTTTGCACTCATCAATGGAAATTTTCATGGCTTTGAGAGACTCATTGATATCATGCTTAGGAGGAATAGATCTAAGCTTTAAAAAATCAACATCAAGAAAAATTCTATCAACGTTCCTAGCCAAATCATCAATCTTAAGCAATTTCTCTTCAATCAAAGCGTTGAAATTCTTTTGCGAAGTAATAAATTCTTTAATATTGGATTCAAAATCAGAGGACATCTTATTATAATTTCCATAAGAATTGTTGTAGGAATTACCATAATTATTAGAGGGATTACTAGGATAAGGCCTAGGATTAAAATTTCCTCTATACGCGTTGTTACCAAAATTGTTCCTACCAACAAAATTCACATCCATAGATTCATTATTATTCTAAATCAAAGTAGACAAGGGCATATCATTAGGATCAGAAGAAACACTCTTATTAGCAAATAATTTCATAAGTTCATCCACCTTTCCACTCAAAACATTAATTTCTTCTATCGCATGCACCTTTTTATTAGTAGATCTTTCAGTATGCCATTGAGAATAATTAACCATAATATTATCTAGGAGTTTAGTAGCTTATCCTAAAGTAATTTCCATAAAAGTGCCTCCCGCGGCCGAATCTAAAAGATTTCTAGAAGCAAAATACAATCCGGCATAAAAATTTTGTATAATCATCCACAAATTCAAACCATGAGTAGGGCAATTACGTATCATTAATTTCATCCTCTCCCAAGCTTGTGCAACATGTTCATGATCAAGTTGCTTAAAATTCATAATATCGTTTCTGATACGGCCAAGACTAATCTTAGTGTTGTTGATGATCGCAAAATAATGTTGCATGTTAGTGGATTAAAGGTTAAGGATATCTATGTGCCAAGCGGCGATGAATTACTTTCAGTTACAGTAAAACAAGACGTTGCTTTGCTTTGTGCCAATGAGAAGGAAGGGATGTACCTGGAGGTGCATGATTCAAAGGGAAAGGGGAATACTTGCATGCAAGGTAATGTATTAACTCAGAGATATGCATGCAAGATTGATCAGGCACGTTTTGGCAAGAAAAATTCAGTGTCCATTTATAGAGAGATGGAAACCTACATTTATGCAAAGGAGCATGCGAGATGTGATTTATTTAGTTCGGTCAACGAGATAAATGACAGGGATTTATTTTTGTTTTTGCCACCTCCACGTAAGAAGGAAGTTTCTCAATGTGTCGACAGTTGGAGACTTGTACGTGATTTCTTATCATTAAAGGACATAGGCTGGGGTCCACCTCCAATATTATTTAGTTGTAAGTTTAGGATCCATCAAGATTTAAAAGGTAGTTTAGTTAGAGAAGAGTTTTATTATGTGTGCTAGTTTGTCCTGGTTACATACGTAACTTGTTAGTCGGTTGCTTATTTTTCTTTGAGACCATGTTCCGTAGATGTTTTGCAGGTTATATATAAAGCCAAGTGCATCCATGTAAAAGGGGAGGTTATTTTTATATAAGATAGAGATGTGTGTTCGAGGGTAGAAACCCGTATCAAGTTTTTGAGGTAACTTTAGAAAACCTCTTTGTTGCGATTTCTGCAAGGAAATTGTTTTGTGCGTGAGGTGCTATTGTCCAGATTGTTTCTCTCGTGCTGAGCCGCAAGGTTCAAACCATCTACTTCGTGTACATCGCGTGCGCGGGCGAGAGGTTACTACTGCTTGTGGTGGTGTGTCGCAACAACAGGTCGGATCTCGCCACGAGGTTCGGTCTATATCAGTTTCTAAGGGAGATGATCTTAGCGGGAGGAAAATACTTAGAGATAAAAGCATCTTTGCACTTGTTCCAAGAATCAATACTATTTTTAGGCAAAGACGAAAACCAAGCTTTAGCACGATCTCTAAGCGAAAAAGGAAATAGCTTCAATTTAACAATATCATTATCCACATCTTTCTTCATATCACACAAATCAACGAAGCTATTTAGATGGGTAGCGGCATCTTCACTAGGAAGGCCGGAGAATGGATCTTTCATGACAAGATTCAGCAAAGCGGCATTAATTTCACAAGATTCAGCATCGGTAAGAGGAGCAATCGGAGTGCTAATAAAATCATTGTTGTTGGTATTGGTAAAGTCACACAATTTAGTGTTATCTTGAGCCATCATGACAAGCAAGCAATCCAACACACAAGCAAACAAAAAGCAAGCAGGCAAAACGAGGCAAATAGAGAAAGAGAGGTAGGATAGAGAGAGAGGGCGAATAAAACGGCAAGGGTGAAGTGGGGGAGAGGAAAACGAGAGGCAAATGGCAAACAATGTAATGCAGGAGATAAGGGTTGTGATGGGTACTTGGTATGTTGACTTTTGCGTAGACTCCCCGGCAACGGCGCCAAAAATGGCTCGTTGTCGAGAGTCAGATCTTGACTTGACTTGCGTGAACCTCCCCAGCAACGGCGCCAGAAATTCTACTTGCTACCTCTTGAGCACTGCGTTGGATTTCCCCGAAGAGGAAAGGATGATGCAGCAAAGTAGCGTAAGTATTTCCCTCAGTTTTGAGAACCAAGGTATAAATCCAGTAGGAGGTTGCGCGCGTCCCTAGTACCTGCACAAAACAAATAACACCTCGCAACCAACGCGATAAGGGGTTGTCAATCCCTTCACGGTCACTTACGAGAGTGAGATCTGATAGATATGATAAGATAATATTTTTGGTATTTTTGTGATAAAGATGCAAAGTAAAATAAAAGCAAAGTAAAAGGCAAAGGAAATAACTAAGTATTGTAAGATTAATATGATGAAGATAGACCCGGGGGCCATAAGTTCCACTAGTGGCTTCTCTTAAGAGCATAAGTATTTTACGGTGGGTGAACGAATTATTGTTGAGCAATTGACAGAATTGAGCATAGTTATGAGAATATCTAGGTATGATCATGTATATAGGCATCACGTCCAAGACAAGTAGACCGACTCCTGCCTGCATCTACTACTATTACTCCACTCATCGACCGCTATCCAGCATGCATCTAGAGTATTAAGTTCATGGAAACAGAGTAACACCTTAAGCAAGATGACATGATGTAGAGGGATAAATTCATGCAATATGATTAAAAAAACCATCTTGTTATCCTTGATGGCAACAATACAATACATGTATTGCTGCCCCCACTGTCACTGGGAAAGGACACCGCAAGATTGAACCCAAAGTTAAGCACTTTTTCCATTGCAAGAAAGATCAATCTAGTAGGCCAAACCAAAATGATAATTCGAAGAGAGTTGCAAAGATAACCAATCATACATAAAAGAATTCAGAGAAGATTCAAATATTGTTCATAGATAATCTTGATCATAAACCCACAATTCATCGGTCTCAACAAACACACCGCAAAAAGAAGATTACATCGAATAGAGCTCCACAAGAGAGGGGGAGAACATTGTATTGAGACCCAAAAAGAGAGAAGAAGTCATCTAGCTAAGAACTATGGACCCGAAGGTCTGAGGTAAACTACTCACACTTCATCGGAGAGGCTATGGTGTTGATGTAGAAGCCCTCCGTGATGGATGCCCCCTCCGGCGGAGCTCCGGAATAGGCCCCAAGATGGGATCTCATGGATGCAGAAAGTTGCGGCGGTGGAATTAGGTTTTTGGCTCCATATCTGATCGTTTGGGGGTACGTAGGTATATATAGGAGGAAGGAGTACGTCGGTGGAGCAACAGGGGCCCACAAGGGTGGAGGGCGCGCCGGGGGGGTAGGCGCACCCCTCTACCTCATGGCCTCCTCCTTTATTTCTTGACGTAGGGTCCAAGTCTCCTGGATCATGTTCGGTGAGAAAATCACGTTCGGTTTCATTCCGTTTGGACTCCGTTTGATATTCCTTTTCTGCGAAACTCTGAAATAGGCAAAAACAGCAATTCTGGGCTGGGCCTCTGGCTAATAGGTTAGTCCCAAAAATAATATAAAAGTGGATAATAAAGCCCAATAATGTCCAAAACAGTAGATAATATGGCATGAAGCAATCAAAAATTATAGATACGTTGGAGACGTATCACGGCGCGAAATTCAAAAATCGATAACCGATCCAGCTCGGTGTCCGTAGGCGTACGCGGCCCGGGACTTATAGCCAGAGACGAGTCCGGAATTCCATTGACGCAAGTATTGCGGGGTACCAAGTCCGTGTACGGCTCCAACGTCACGGACTCTGTGGCTTTGGATGGAACGATCTGCTCCGGTTCTAAGGCCGTTGCAACAATAGGGGCCATCTCCTGGGTGTGATCCGATGACAGATTTAAGTCATGTTCATCGGGGTGAGGCGGAGCAATCACTGCAGTCTCAAATCCATTGAAGATTAAGTCTCCACGAATATCCGCGACATAGTTCAAGCTTCCGAGTCTGACCTGGTGGCCAGGGGCGTAGCTGTCGATCTGCTCTAGATGGCCAAGCGAGTTGGCCCACAGTACGAAGCCGCCGAATACGAAAATCTGTCCAGGGAGGAAGGTTTCTCCTTGGACAGCGTCGCTATAGACGATTGAAGGGGCCATCGAACCTTTCGTCGATGGCACAGTGGAACTCTCAATGAAAGCACCAATGTCGGTGTCAAAACCGGCGGATCTCAGGTAGGGGGTCCCGAACTGTGCGTCTAGGATCGATGGTAACAGGAGACAGGGGATAAGATGTTTACCCAGGTTCGGGCCCTCTCTATGTAGGTAATACCCTACGTCCTGCTTGATTGATATTGATGAATATGAGTGTTACAAGAGTTGATCTACCACGAGATCGTGATGGCTAAACCCTAGAAGCCTAGCCTATATGACTATGGTAAAATGAGTATATCCTTTCTGGACTAACCCCTCCGGTTTATATAGACACCGAGGGGATCTAGATTTTACATAGAGTCAGTTACATAAGAAGGAATCTTCATAGTCGGTCGCCAAGTTTGCCTTTCACGCCAAGGAGAGCCCAATCCGGACACAGGTACAGTCTTCGGCCTTCAAGTCTTCACAACCCGTCAGTCCGGCCCATGGATAACAGGCCGGATGCCCGAGGACCCCTTGGTTCAAGACTCCCTCACCTGGCACGTCACACAAGACCGTACCCAGTCACGGACCAGGGCCCGATCAGTGGGGATGTAGAAATCGGCGCGGAGACGATGGAGAGTTTTCTGCACAGCCTCATGGCCCGCCGAGTGGGCCAGCAGCAGCACCTGGTGACGGAGATCGTCATGCGCCGGCACGAAGACTCAACGCCCATGGAGGAGCAGCCCGTCGGCGAGACGCCACGGCTCCTCTAGCTCGCCCGCAGCCAGCTGCTGCTGAAGAAGAAGCGCGTCGGGCGCGGCCGCCGTCCCCCGGCGAATGTCGGTGAAGAGGCCGAAGGTGGGCCCGGAGCGGATGCAGAGCACCGCCCCCTTGGAGTCGCTGACGGTGGTGTCGTACATGGTCGGCATCGCGGCGAGACAAGGCGTCGGCCACGGTGTTAAGGCGGCCTGGGCGATACTCGACGGAGAAGTCGAAGCCGAAGAGCTTGCTGATCCACTGGTGTTGCGGCACGGTCGAGAGCCTTTGATCCAACAAGAACCTGAGGCTGTAGTGGTCCGTGCGAATCCGGAAAGACGGACCCCACAGATAGGGCCGCCAATGGCGCACCGCCTGCACCAAGCCAATGAGCTCCTGCTCATACGCCGCGAGCTTAAGATGGCGCGCAGCGAAGGGCCTGCTGAAGAAAGCGAGAGGGCCATCACTGTGATGTAGCACGGCGCCGAACCCCACACCAGAGGCGTCACAGTCCACCACGAATGGGCGGTCAAAATCCAGCATCTGAAGAACGGGGCTTGTTGTGAGGGCCCCTTGAGGGCCTCGAATGCCGCCATCGCCTCGTCGTCCTATGCAAAGGCATCGCGGCGCAGCAAGCGCGTGAGTGCAGACACGATGAGGCCGAACTCCCGGATAAATTTCCGGTAGTACCACGCGAGACCCAGGAAGCCGCGAAGAGCCCGCGGTGAGTGCGGCGTCAGCCAGGCTGCGACGGCCGCCACCTTGTCGGCATCCATAGCAACCCCCTCGGCCGAGATGACGTGGACGAGGTAAGCGATTGAAGGCGTCCCGGACGAGCACTTCGAGCGCTTAAGATGAAGATGGTGCGCCTGAAGCTCGTTGAAGACGATGGCGACGTGCTGGAGGTGCTCCGCCCATGAAGCGTTATAGATAAGAATGTCATCAAAGAAAACGAGCACAAACCGACGTAAGTAGGGCCAGAGGACATCGTTCATCAGGGCCTGGAAGGTTGTCGGGGCGTTGGAGAGGCTAAAGGGCATCACCAAGAACTCTAAGTGGTCGTGATGAGTCCCAAATGTCGTCTTGGCGATATCACCTGGGTGCATGCGCACCTGGTGGTACCCCGACCGGAGATCGAGCTTGGTGAAGAAGCGCGCCCCATGTAGCTCATCCAGTAGCTCATCGACCACCGAAATAGGAAACTTGTCCTTAAGTGTTAGGGCATTAAGGGCACGGTAGTTGATGCAGAAGCACCACGTGCCATCCGACTTGCGGACGAGGAGGACTGGTGCGATGAACGGTGATGTGGAGATCCGGATGATGCCCGCGGCAAGCAAGAGTGTGCACTGCCGCTCCAACTCGTCCTTCTGTAGCTGCGGATAGCAGTAAGGCCGAACTGCCACCGGTGCCGAGCCCGGCAGGAGATGAATGCGGTGATCATAAACCCGGGCTGGCAGAAGGCCCTGCGGCTCGGTGAAGAGGTCGCCGTGCTATTGCAGGAGGTGATCCAACAGTGGGTGCTCGGCCTCGGAGGTAGCCGTCGCCAGCTGAAGCTGCGGCATCACCGGGGAGGCGCCCCCAACGCCTTCCCACCGGATGCAACGGCCGAGCCGCTAGAAGGTCATCATCAGAGCGTCGAAGTCCCAGAGGATGGGATCGAGGGTCCGCAGGAAGTCGACGCCAAGGATGAAGTCGAAGCAGCCCAAGTCGATGCCCGCACATGTGACGGAGAAGTGCTCGTTGCCGATGGTGAGGGGCACGCCCCGTGCGAGTCCATGACACCAGGGACGATCGCCGTTGGCCACAGTGACCTGGAGTTGCTCCCCGCCCGTCGGCTGAAGCGCTAAGCGGCGCATGGTAGCCTCGGGCAGGAAGTTATGTGTGGAGCCTGTATCCACAAGGGCCACCAGGCGCTCACCGTGGATCATCACTGGCAAAAGCATGGTCCGCTCATCGCGGATACCGGCGAGCGCATGGAGGGAGACCTCGAGTGTTGTCGCCGGGGCAACCGCGGGTGCGGCCTCGGCAGCCGCTGGGGGCGGCAGGGCGTCGGGCCCGTCGGCCAGGGCATCCTCCTCGATGTAGTCGGTCGTCTCCAAGTAGAAGAGGCGCGGGCAGACATGGCCCGGCGCATAGGGCTCATCGCAGTTATAGCAGAGGCCCTGGCGCCGACGCTCCATCTGCTTCGCCGGAGAGAGACGACGGAAGGGCTTCGTCGCGGCCGGGGTGGTAGTCACCGGAGCGGCCGGGGGTGGCCGGCCCAGCGCAGTGGGCTGCCGGGCGGCCTGTCGGCCGTCTCGAGCCGGGGCTGACTACTGCATAGCCTGGGCACGACACTCGAAGGCACGGGCGTAATACATGGCCGTCTGGAGATCCTGAGGTCCCCGAAGCTCCACGTCCATGCGGATGTGATCCGGATGTCCACCGGCGAAGAGGTCGGCCCGCTGCTGTGCCGTCACGCCTGACACATGGCATGCCAAGGCCTGGAAACGGTCAGCGAAGTCCCTCGCCGTGGAGGTGAAGGGAAGGCGACCGAGCTCCGCCAAGCGGCTCCCGTGGATCGGAGGCCCAAAATGAAGGAGGCAGAGCTTGCGGAAGCACTCCCAATGGGGCATGCCACCCTCGTCCTGCTCAAGGGCGTAATACCATGTCTGTGCCGTGCCGCGGAGCTGGTAAGAGGCGAGCCAGGTACGCTCCGATGCGAGGGTGTGCTGCTCGCGAAAGAACTGGTCACACTGGTTGAGCCAGTTGAGGGGGTCCTCCGTGCCGTCATACGTGGCGAAGTCGATTTCGGTGAACCGCGGCGGTGTCTGGGTCGGAGCACCGTGTCGAACTGGCTAGGAGGTGCGGAGCAGCGAGGCGGGCGGCGCGTGGTCGGAGTACCCCGGGTAGGGACCCGCGGGGCCGGATGGCCTGCCGAACTGCCGGAACGGGGTCAGCTGTTCTGGAGCCGTGATGTAGACTGGTGATGACGAGACCTAGCCGCCCAAGCTGGTAGTGGTGACGGGGAGGGCGGGAACCGGACCTGGTGGATCGGCAGGCCGGTCGGCGAAGGCGAACCCGAGCTAGGCAGAGGTGGCACCTTGGGTTGCAGCGGCTGATGTGGAGAGTGGCCGGGCGCGATGGTGGCCACGGGGGCCGTAGTGGGCCACTGCGGCCATAGGGGAACCGCGGCTGGAGGCGGTTGCAGATGCAGCAGCGGCGGTGGCAGCCCCCTGGAGTGCTCCGCCTGGAACGGCAGCAACGGGGGCCCGCCACTTGCAGGCGCGCCCTGGGACGACCATGGCAATGCGGTGTGGCCATAGGCGGTGAGAGGCGCAGCAGGCGGAGGCGCGTACGGCCCAGCCAGGAATAGGTTGATTCCCTGGACGAACGTCATGAGATCCCGCAAAGTGCTGGTGACCCCTTCCGGCGTAAAGACAGCGGAGTTCGGCGGTGTTGGGGAACCGGTGGTGGTGCCCGGGGCAGGCGGCGGTGGGGACCCGGCGGTGGTCATCGGGGCGGTGGTGATGATGGGCAACGGCGGCGTGGATGTTGATGAAGACATGATCAATCCTGAGTCTCTGGATACTAAATTGGTAGAACCCAGGGTCCTACCGGACCTACTCCTCAGGTTGTAGGGGAAGACAGCGGGTTGACAGGGGCGAGGACGCGGCGGCCGGCACACGGGCGCCGTCGCAATCGAGACAGAGGGAGGCGGCACGAGAGAGAGATGCGGCTAGGGTTTAGGGTCCGGCTCTCCTCTGGGAGCCGGGCAATAGAATTATTCTTATTGCTTGATCTCAAAATAGTCTTACAGCTAGTATATATAATCACGATGCTAAAAAATAAGATAACTTGTGGAACAAGCCCCTAACTAAACCTGCCCGGTGGGCCTCCTACGGGCATAAGTCAGCCCGGTCATAACAGTATTTAGGAGTTTCAAATAAATCTGAATTTTTTTTCCGTGGAAACATATAAATATTCCGCAAGAACATGTTAATTCCGTTTAAAAACGGTAGGTTGTATAAAAAAGAAACAAAATTCAAGCCCAACCACAGAAATAGAAGGCCCGTTTAAAAATGTGTATTTGTCTTTTTTCTGTACGCCAAATGCGAAAGTGTAATGCTGTAAAATTTTACACATGCGTAGTATACATGTGCATGCGTGTCACAAATAAATTTGAAAATTTTCGTGCATTGAAAATATTGAAATATGAAAACGAGCTCCTTGGAGCTCGGCCTTTGTTACGGAGAAGAACCATGCTGCTACGGCTGAATGAACAATTAAGCACGCAATTCGCACTGTTCTGCCATCCCTATATATTTTTAATCTTCATTTTATGATTATAAGAAAGGGCAACACGTGTATACTGCTCGGTTCTTCCAGCTCCAAGCTGGCGCAGCATACAGGTGAACAGAATCGACATGGGAGGAGGAATTAGATTAAGAAAGTGACGCTAGTGAGTTCCCTCCCGTCCCTCGTGTCGCCCCTAGGGCGACTCGGGGGTTTTCCCCCGCCGCCTCCCCCCCCCTCCCCCACCCCCTCACCGCCATCGAAGACGACCGCCGGGAAAGACCGTGCGGGCGCCGTGGAAGGTGGCGGCGGGGGCCTTCGGCACTTCTTCTTCGCGGAGGTCATCGGATCCAGGGGCGGCGGCCCCTGCTAGCGTGGCGTGCAGCGTGCCTGAGGGTTCGGCCATGAAGATGGCGAGCCGCAGGTGTGCCAGATCTGGAGGTATTGCCCCTCTCTCTTCCATGCATCCCTTCCTAGTCCCCGGTTCGGTTTGGATCTGCCGGATCCAACTCCGGTGTGTTCTGGTGGAGCAGATCGGTGTCCGAGGGAAATCTTGGCCGGTAGCAGCGACGCCTCCTTTTGGCGCCGCTTTCCTCCTTGGGGGCGCTGCTGAGGGCACCATCTCTCCATTCCGACCCATGTCCGGATGAAAGCCCAAGATCCGACGCGGATCGGGCCTCGGCGGCGCCCCGTGCACCGTAACCTTCCAGGAGGCGGCGCCAAGGACATTGGGATCGGATGGAAGGGTCTGCAGGTGAGGGGTGGGGGTGTGCTGCCTCCCTTTCGGTGGAGCGGTGTTTCTTTCTCATATTCTTGGCGGCGGCTCTTGGCGGCATGAAGCAGCGGAGGCTTGGCGTCAGATGTGTGGTGATGGACACGCGCAGGAGGTTGACGCTGTCTGGCATCGGCGGCAGCGAGACCAGGCAAGGCCGATGCAACAGTACAGCTTTGAAGATGGATATGTGGCAGGTGGCTGTGGCGGCCTCATACCCGGCAGGCGTCCTGGTTGAGGAGCACGCCGGACTGGTGGGTGCCTATACCCGGCAGGCGTCCTGGTTGGGACCTCAGGTCTTAGATGTTAGGTTTGGCTGCGAGGTCTGTTTGGTATAAGGCCCAGACCATAAGCGCCCCTTCATCAGTTATATAGAAGTAGCAACAGAGGTTGTGAAGATGGTGGCTTTGGTCTTACTGTTGTACGACTTTATAAGGTCTTGTGTTAATAATTAATAAATTGGCCGTATGCATCGTCCAGATGCAGAGGCCGGGGGTATTCCTCCTTTTCTAAAAAAATGGGAGGAGGAGGAGAATAAGGGCCAGTTCTTTTGGGCGATTCTACCAGAATCGCCCCCCTCCCCAGCTTCTCCCAGAATCACTACTCCATATATTTTTTACAATCCTAGCTAATTAGATCTTAATTAGATAGGATTGTAAAAAAAATATGGAGTGACGATTCTGGGAGAAGCTGGGGAGGGGGGTGATTCTGAGAGAAACGCTGAAAAGAACTGGCCCAAGAAGAAGAATGTTGTTGTGCACAGATAAGCTAGAGCTGTCAGAGTGCCTACGTAGTGTGCCAGAATGTAGAGGTAATTAATAATGCAAACAACTGTACAGCTGGGGCTCTAGCTAGCTCGAACCACATACGGTTGTAACCAGGCTGATGTGTGTCTAATCTCTTTTTGTTTTGAACCTATGTGTGTCTAATCTCTGTACTACCTTGTATCTCTGGCAATTAAATTGACCCATCACGTCAAATTGAAGACTTTTGAGGGAACCGAACCAACCTTCTTGTTTATGTGTAATGATGATAAAGCTAGCTAGCTGCCTAACTGCTTGTTGTGGTCACTCCGCTCACTAGTGCATGTCAGATTGGATGGCAGTTAATTGACCCTTTTGCAAGGAGAGAGAGAGAGAGATGAACCAAGCAAGGAATAGTATGCCTTGCCCATGAAAGCATGTTTCTACTACTACTCCGGTAGAGTGTCCAACAGAACTGTAGTAGGCTACACTACCTTGTCGTGCATGCCAAATGAATGCCGTGTGGGCTGCACACGCACGCCCTTTTCGGTTTAAGTCTCTTCTTCTTGGCATGTGCACGCCTCCAACTACTACTAAATCTCCGTACTGCTACCCACTGGGTGGTAGTACTACAAGCAAGCTACGCGGGTATAGTCCTCGTTGATTCGTCTGTGTCGGCCTTCATTCGTGCCGGTACAACACTGGGGTCTGAACTGCTCCGGCCTCTCGTCGCTTTCTGGACAGGTTGGATGGCTAATGGCTTCAGGGTAACTGTTCATGCACAAGGTGGTCATTATGGCATGTCTGAGAGATGGGCCGGCGGTACGGTACGCGTGTAGGGTGCGTGCACAGCATCCAAATCTGGCGGCTTCAATGAGAGAGAGAGGAGAGGGCTGCGGTATGGTTTGCGAGTGCGCCGTCTATCGACATTTTGGGTCCATTCATTTTCTTGGCCTTTGGAGAAACAGGAGGAGGCAGGCGAAGAACAAGTCCACGAGTAACGTGGCGGTGTGGGCTTGCAGCGGTTGCTGTCCCGGCGGGGCGGCTGACTCCCACCGCCCGCCGCGATTTACCGGCGTAGTAGACGTAGGCTTGACTTGATTTACCGGCGGCCGGCCTAATTCAACAAACTGTTCGAAATTGCGGGGGTTCAAACCACATGTTTTTTTTCTTGCATGGGCATGCTTTTTTTTTAGCATCAGTACAAACACAAGCGCTCATATACACGCGCATACACTCATCCTTATGAACGCGCACACGCTCCTCAGATCAATGTGACCTTACACGTACGTATACTGTACGTGCCTGAAAAGCTCCTCAAAAAAGAAAAGAAAAGAAACTCTTGTGCGCAAGGACCTACAATACATAAGGTGCTGCTCGCGTTGCCACTGTGATCTTGCTATCTCCAAACTAGATTATCCCTCGTCTTTCCCAAGTCACATTTTTATGGCTTTAATGTCTGTTTCTTGTGTACTCCTTAAGTCACATTTTTAAGGCTTCATCAAAGCCTTGGGACCGGTCGGCAATAGCACGCATCACGTCATTCACATGCACACCAAACACCATTACTGCTGATCAATGCGCGCAAGGGAGTAGAAGTAGTACAGCTAGCATCGACCATAGTCGGCGGGTACGTACAGGTCGTCGAGTGATTCAGTTCAGCTGTTCACCTGCTCGCTGCTGCTGCTGCTTATGGCGTGGCTGTGACGTGATCAGTTCGCGACCTCCGGCATGGGCTCCAACTCTTTACTCTTTAGCTTCGTGGCTGTCCGGGAGAGAGTGTCTACGGCCATCACGACGTCAATTTCTGATTAAGGACTTCACTGCCGGTCTGCCGCTACCGACCTGCCCGTTAACTGTCACAAAATGACGACGTTTGCTTTCTTCGACGATGGAGATTGCAGCCGCCGCCGTGGCTAAACTGCGGGCACAGCAGCGGATTCTAGCCTTCTTTTCTGAAACGGTTTCACGGGGGCTTTGGACAAAAGAGGAGCAGGCCAAGGCAAAGACAAGCCTAGAATAGAAGCGCGTGCCGGCAAGCCTATTACTTGGTGTCTTCCTTTTCCCTATCTGTGCTTGACCATGATTAATTTAAAGGACCACATTTACCACAAGGAGCTTTCTTTTGCTTTCTTTTGGGCTGTCTTCCTTTCCCCTATCTCTGCTTGACCATGATTAATTCCATTAACTGAAAATGACATTAAAATTATTTAAACTGAATGTTTGGTTAACAATTTTTAGATTTTGATTAGCACAATTGTTAACTATAAATGACATATTTTTTTTGAAAAAGAATATTTCATTAACCAATTAAATTGGTTCGGTATTCAATACATATCGAAAAGGACAACCCATACACGTACAAATACATGTAGCGCACCTTATATACTAGCTGAGCTATCCTTTCCCTCTGCGGTGTTCAAAAAAAAAATATATCCTTTCCCTCTGCGTAACAAGGCGAGGTGGGACTAAACCAGAAACATCACTCGTCAGGTATGTGCACACATAGGTTGCAGTCAAAACATTTTTTTTTGACACAGCTTGCAGTCAAAACAGCAGTCCCACAGAAGTTTGGGCCTTGCACACAGCTGCTTGTGTGGCCCGCTGTCGCACGATATACCCAAAGCCCACATGTCTAGCACACCTCATCACCCACAAACCTCACCACCCACCAACAAATGCGGGGTTCCTATACGGTGCGTAGGTCACCCGCTAACAAGTGGGCGCATACCCCCCCCCCCCCCCAGCGTCCGCAACTTTTTAGGTCGGCCCATATAGGGATTCCTCCCCACCAGTTTTGGGAAGGTTCTAGAACCTTCCCAGAACCAGGTTTTTTCTTGTTTATTTTTACCGGTTCTTTATTTTGTATTTCCTTTTTATTTTTACCTTTTCTGATTTTTTTCTTTTTCTTTTTTCTTTAATGTTCTGTTTCTCTTTTCCTGAAATCGTGAATATTTTTCTTTTTATCTTTTCTTTAATGTTCTGTTTCTCTTTTTTTTGAAATCGTCAACATTTTCTTTTTCTCTTTTCTTTAATGTTCTATTTCTCTTTTTTTGAAATCATGAACATTTTTCTGAAATCATGAACATTTTTTGAAATCGTGAATATTTTTTTGAAATTGTGAACATTTTTCTTTTTATCTTATTATTAATGTTCCGTTTCTTTTTTTTTGAAATCGTGAACATTTTTTGAAATCATGTACATTTTTTGAATAGACGAACATTATTTTTGAAATTGCGAACATTTCTTGAATCCTTGAGAATTTATCATTTCCTGAAAAAGTTTCAAATTGTGAACAATTTTTTAATTCGTGAATAATTGGACAGTTTGTAACTTTTTCTGAAATACTAATTATATTTTAAAACAAAATAAAGCTGAAAACAGAAAAAAAAAAGGCTAAAAAACAAGGGGCTCCCCGCCCCGCACATGGTCCGGCCCATGAGGGCGCGCGGGGGAGCAGGGAGGGCACGCGCTCCCATGGATCCGGGCGCGTACCGCGCTGTATAGGCGCTCCCCAACAAACGTTGTCTCAAAACAAAAACTCCATGAACAAACAGGACCCACAACGCCTTAGCAACCTCGTTTGACCAAATCGTTTTAATTCCTCGCGGAGTTTTTCCTATAAATAAAAACTAACAAAGGTTAGCCTTGGGTCGGTCTCATTTTTTGGAAACTTAGTATCTACAGCGATGTTTCTTCTTTTCTTGAAAAAAAAAACAGTTTCCATGTTGAATACGTGTGCTAAACTCGCCTTCCTACTTAAGCATCGTGCCCTTTGATTTTTTACTCGCTTGGCCACGTGGTTTGGGATGGGCACCCCCGTGCACGCTACTGATCTAGTATCATGTGACACAAGATGTGGTCACGACCGATCTAGTAAGTGGATGTAGAACCTAAACTATAATCCAGAGTTGCCTTCCAGAGTAAGAATTGCATATAAACCAACGAGTTGGATAAATTCGATGGACTCCAATGTCTCAAAGGAAACAACATAGATGGTAAAACTTTGTATAAACCGTTTATTTTAGAAAAGGAGGATGACCCGGGCCTTTGCATTTGGACAATGCATGCGGTAATTTTATTAAATATTTACACAAGACCTACAAAGTTATACAATAGAAAGACTAAAGCCATCGTCTAGGTAACAATTGTCGCTACTCATATCCAATTGATGAAGGGGCGTTAAAAATCTGGGCCTAATGCCAAACAGACCTTGCAGCCAAACCTAACATCTAAGACCTGATGTCCCAATCAGGACGCCTGCCGGGTATGGGTCACCCACCAGTCTGGCGCAGTCCTCAACCAGGACGCCTGCCGTGTATGAGGCCGCCACAGCCACCTGCCATCAATCCATCTTTAGTGATGTACTGCTGCATTAACCTTACCAGACTAGCTGCCGTCGACGCCACCACGACGCCAGACAACGCCGCCATCATGCGCTCGTCCATCATCACACGCCCACCGGCGACACTCCGCTGCTCCATGCCGCTGAGTCCCGCCGTTGTCGACGTGTCAGATACCACGCCGCTCCTCCTCTTGTCCCCTCCAGCCAACACTTACTCCAAAACGATGCCCCCGGGAAGAAGAACGACATCGAAAAGTCGCCATCGTCCGATTCGGTATATCCAGATCTAGGGTTTCCCCTGGAACCTTTCGACCAGGTTGACGTGAACTGCAACGACGATGCCACGAGAAGGGAACGATGTCCGAGACGCCACCGTCGTCCGCCATGACCGCAGTCAGGCACGATTTTCACCGGAAGCCACATCGTCCCGATCTCGCGGTTGGCTGGAACCGAGCGGAGTCTCGCCACGAAGACGAACGCCGACGTCGGTACACCAGCAGAGATCCGACATCTCCTCACTGGTCCCTCCACGCGCCGCCGGTCGGCTGAATATCAATGTAATATCAAGCATGCGCTCATGCATCTTCATCAATTCAGTTCACCCGCTTCTTGTTGATGAATGATGATGGTGTGACTTGCGTGGGCGAAGACCAAGTCCACAAGATGTGTTTGAGCCGAAAGCGCCACATTCTTAAACAGATTGAGTAGGGAGTTATGGTATGAGGATTGAGTAGGGAATTATGGTTGCATTGAAGAAGAGAAGGAAAATGAAACAGCATGTCCGGATGGCATCTTAATAATCTAAAAAAAATGAGACCTACCTGGGCTAGACTAGCCTGTTGGTATTTTTTTTTATAAAAGAAAACTTCATGAGCATCAAGTGCCCGAGCTGAAACTCGAATTCTGATGGACTAGCTGTGAACTCTCGCGCCTTACAAACTGAGCTACGCTACGTTCTCGGCATCTTAATAATGTCAAGATGAGAGGAGAAGAACCCCGCTGCATCTGAATTAAGCATGCACAATCATCTACACTGTTCTGCCATCCTTGTATGTATATATTTTTGTCTTCATTTAGAGAATATAAGAAAGACTAACACGTTTATAGGCACCAGACCACATGTACGCAGCTGCTTGTTTCTTCCAAGCTGGCGCAACATATATGGCAGATGGAGAATGTTGTTGTGTACCGATGATCTGGAGCTGTCAGAGTGCGTAGTCCGCCGGTAGATGCAGAGATAATTAAGAAGGCAAACGACTGTACAGCTGGGGCTCTAGCTGGAACCACATACGCAGTGGCGGAGGCAGCACCCGGCGACCCGGGGCAGCTGCCCGGGCTCACCAGCCAGCTGCTGTATAAAATACGCTATGACCCTACTTACTAATTTGCTTTTTTGTTAGCGTCACGTACTAATGAGCTGGATTTATCATGACTTGCCCGGGCAAATCGCTGGGCCTTGGTCCCTCTAGGCCCATTCAACTAACTTGCACGGCAAGCCTTAAAAAAGACTAAGGCCAACTCCACCGCGCGACCCTATCCTGTCCGCCCCCGTCCGTTTGGAGTAAAAGGGACAAAAAAGGCGGCCCAGCGCGCGGGAGCAAACGGACTTTTGTCCGCTTTGTGTCCGCTTTCGACCCATCCTCGGCCCAAACTTGCGCCGGTTTTGGGGTGAAACGGACAGCGCGCGGACGGGCGGGACGCGCGCGCTTGTCCTCCCCTGGCCCGCCTGTCGGTAGGAGAAACCAAAAACCCCCCGACGGCCATTTGGCGCCATTTTCCCCAAACCTTCCCACGTCCCCCCCGCCCCCCCCCCCCTTTCCCCTGTCCATGGCCGACACCCGGCTGAGTTCCGGCGGCCTGGCTGTCGACCCGACCGCAAAGATGAGGAAGAAGGGGGCAAAGAAGCCGCGGTCGGAGTACACGCCGGAGGAGATCGCCAAGTTGGACGCGGAATCGGCGAAGAGGAGGGAACGGAGAGCGGCCGTCAAGATGAATGCCGCCGCGGCCAAGTTCACCGCCCAGCGCGAGGAGCTGGAGGCCGCGCGGCGCAAGGCCGCTGCCGACGAGAAGGAGGACCTCGTCAACAAAGCGCACGCCATCCTCATGCTTGGCATGGGCCGTCCGGCGGGGTTCCATGCAGCGGCCGTCGGCCCGGCGAGCACAGGCTCGTCGGTCGCCCGGCCTATGCACTGCCAGTCGCCGATGTCGCGCGCCGCGCCCATGTCGCCCGGCTTTCCTCCGCCCAGGCACGACGGCCAGACCCGTTTCTCGGCGT
Organism: Triticum urartu; assembly: GCF_003073215.2. Classification (NCBI taxonomy): domain Eukaryota; kingdom Viridiplantae; phylum Streptophyta; class Magnoliopsida; order Poales; family Poaceae; genus Triticum; species Triticum urartu. The sequence goes on from NC_053022.1 coordinate 35,097,110, forward strand.
CGCCGGACGTGGGCTTGTTCGCGCCGTCCACACCACGCCCCGCGGCCGTCATCGACCTCAACGTGACGCCTGGGTCCAGCAGCGGCGGGCGGCCTTCCGTCGAGATGCAAAGAAAGCAGGCGCGTGCACCGTTCACGGGCACCATGCCGGCCCCCGCGTGTTGTTTGACGAAATGCCAACCTCAACGCCGACGGTGGACGACCCCTTCTACAACCAGTACATGGAGGATGTGATCTTCCAGGGTGGGCATGAACGTGCTTACGACCTCGATGAGACCCAAAGTCAGGATGGTTGCGCCTAGTACGTGCCCGATGAAGAGGCCGATGACCGTGCTGACTACGACCATGGTGATTCATGGCATGAAGACGATGACATCTATGTCGAAGGTGAAGATGAAGATGAAGCCAATGATGTTGATATTAGTGGCGCTCCATTGTTCATAGACGAGCTTACCCAAAGAGCGGAAGCACAAAAGAAGCGGAAGAGCATTCGCACCGGGTCATATACACAAGATGAGGACAAGTTGATTTGCCAATCTTGGATGGAGATTAGCCAAGATCCAAGGACCGGCGCGCAACAAAAGGGCATTATTTTTTGGATGAGAGTCCACAAAATATTCCATGAAAGGAAGATGTTTGAGCCCTACCAAATTACAAGCAACCGTGGCATCGATTCGATTCAAAAAAGATGGTTGTTCATCCAACAAGAGTGCAACAAATATTGCGCCGCATTTGAGAGCGTTGAAGCACGGCCCGTGAGTGGTCTCGGCGTTGGAGACATGGTATGCTCTTCTCTTTCTAGCCCTTGCTACGGCCATGAGACTTCGGCTGTGTATATGTTTGCATGTTCACTTGCTGTTGATCATGTGGTAGGCATTTCAATCTTCGGAGGCATTCAAGGCCTGGCACAATGACAAGCCATTCACTCTTACGCATTGTTGGACGATCATCAACAATTGCCCTAAGTTCAAGGATCAATACCGTGAACTTTAAAGGAAAAGAGGCAAGAAGACGGCCAAGTTCGCCGGAGGTGGGGATGGCGAGGCATTGAAGAGGCCGAGGGGCAAGACCAACTCCAAGGTGGACGACATCCGTGACGCCTCATCCATGGCCTTGCATGAGACTTTGCATGGCATGATGTCACATAAGGATGTGAGGAACGAGAAGAAGCGGTAAAGCAAGGACGAGCAAATGAAGCAATACCTAGATCTCCAAAGACAGAAGCTTGAGATGAAGGAGGCGGCCAAGAAGAGGAAGATAGACATGGAGGAGACGGCCCGGCAAAGGCAGCTCGACATGGAAGAGGCCGCCCGGCTGTAACGCCCGGATAATCTTGCTACAGTAATCCCACGCTAATCATGCCATGTCATCCTGATTACTGTTGCTAAATGCCCGTTAGTTCAAACCGCGTCGAATTCAAATTTAAAATTTAAAATTAATGTCGGCAATAAAAGTTTTCAAAAATTGAAACAAAAATGTTCGGTGGTTGCTAATTATTACACAGGTAATTATGGGGCAGCAAACCCATTTTTATAAAATGTCTAAATAGTTTAAAAGGTTTAAAAGCAGAAATGCAAAAGGATAAAAAAGGAAAACAAAGAAAAAAAAGGGGACAAAGCAACCCCCCTCTCACTGGGCCAAGTGGCCCAGCTGGCCTCAGCCCGAACGGGCCAGCCCACCCCACGGCCCAGCCGCCCCCCCCACGCCTCCCTTATCCCTCCCACGACCGAAACCCTAGCTCACCCCCACCCCCACTCTCCCCCGCACGTCTCTCCCTCTCCCTCCCAGCGCCGCCACACACCCAGCGCCCCAGCGCTCGGCGCCCCCATCCCATCGCCCCGTCGGCCTCATCCCGACCCCGCCGCCTCTCCCCGGCGACCGCGCCGCCCCACTCCTCGACGCCGGCGCCTCGCCTCGTTACCGACCTGAAGCCGCCGGATCGAGCCGCGCCCCGCCGCCCTCGTCGCCGGACCGCCCCGTCGCCGCCGAACGCCTCCTCGTCCTCCTCCTCGCCGGTCTTCCCCGACCGCCCCCGAGCCCACTGCCCCGTTGCCCTACTCCCCTGAGCTCCCCCCTTCGCCCTCCTCTCCCCCTAGGTCGCCTCGGCCGTCGCCGCTCGACGCGCTCCGGCGCCACCGTCGCCCGCGCCGGGCCGTCCCGCCCCCGGCCCCTCCCCGCTTCCCCGTGCGGCTCCCCTGCCGCGGCCGCCGCGCCCTTCCCCCCCTGGTCGCCTCGGCCACGTGCACCGGCACCACCGACCGCGCCCTCGACCCCGGCCCTCCCTCTCTCTCCGTCTCGCGCGCACTCGCCCTGACCGGCGTGCCTCCGCCCGCGCCGGCCTCGTCTTGCCCCGGACGGCGTCGCCCTCCGCCCGGCCATGCCCCGGTCCTCCTCGCCCGTCGATTTGGGCGAACGCCCAGTCGGGCGCCGCAACGCCCTGTGCCCGCTAGCCCCCCCCCCCCCCCGGCCACTGACTAGGGGGCCCGCCCATAACTTTTTTTAAAAAAAAGGAAAAGGAAATTAAAAAAAATAAAAATAAAATAAATATGATTAATAAAAATAAAAATGATTTAATAAAATTAATTATTAATTAATTGAGAAATTAATTAAGTTAATTAATCCGGTTTAATTAATTTAATTAACTAGTTAAGTTTAATTAAACTGTAATTAGATTAACCTAAACCCTAATTAATCTAATTAGAGGATGACAGGTGGGTCCCCCCTGGACCCACATGTCAGGTTGACCAAGTCAACTCTGTTGACTGCTGATGTCAGCATGACATCATGATGATGTCATTAAATCATTTTCGAATTAATTAAATAATTAATTAAATCTCAGAAATTAATAAAATCTTTAGAAAATCATATCTTTTAATCCGTAGCTCGGATGGAAAAACTTTGTACATGAAAGTTTGCCTCAGAACGACGAGACGAATTCGGATACGCAGCCCATTCGTTATCGCCACGCATCCCTAACCTAATCAACTCGCAACTTTCCCCCTCCCGTTTCACCCGGTCCGGAAAACGCGAAACACCGGGATACTTTCCCGGATGTTATCCCCCTTCACCGGTATCACCTACTACCGCGTTAGGGCACCTCTAACGCCGTAACTTGTCTTGTCATGCATCACTATGCATATGCTTGCATTATATTTATTGTTTCTTCCCCCTCTTCTCTCTCTAGACACCGAGACCGACGCCGCTGCTACCCCGTACGACTACGGAGTTGACGACCCCTCTCTCTTGCCAGAGCAACCAGGCAAGCCCCCCCCTTTGATCACCAGATATCGCCTACTCTTCTCTATACTGCTTGCATTAGAGTAGTGTAGCATGTTACTGCTTCCGTTAATCCTATACTGATGCATAGCCTGTCCTTGCTACTACTGTTGTTACCTTTACCTGCAATCCTAATGCTTAGTATAGGATGCTAGTTTATCATCAGTGGCCCTACATCCTTGTCCGTCTGCCATGCTATACTATCGGGCCGTGATCACTCGGGAGTTGATCACGGGTATATACTATATACTTTGTACATGATACATGTGGTGATTAAAGACGGGTCGGCTCGTAGGAGCACCCGCGAGTGGATCTTTGAGGTGGAGCGACAGGGCAGGTTCCGACCACCTAGGAGAGAGGTGGGACTGGCCCTGGTTGGCGTTCGCGGATACTTAACACGATTAACGAGATCTGGGTATTTGATCTGAGTCTGGCCATTTGGTCTATACGCACTAACCATCTACGCGGGAAGTAAGTATGGGTATCGCCGCGTCGTGGTATCAGCCGAAGCCTTCGTGACGTCAGCGACTGAGTGGCGCGGCCGCCGGATTGGACTGGAAGGGCCACTAGGCTAGGTCTGCTTTCGCCGCGTTCAGCACGTGCAGGTGTGCTAAGGGCGATGGGGCCCAGACCCTGGGCGCTAAGGTTAGACCGGCGTGCTGACCTCTCTGTTGGCCTAGGTGGGGCTGCGACGTGTTGATCTTCCGAGCCGGCATGAACCCAGGAAAGTGTCCCGGCCAAATGGGATCGAGCGTGTTGGGTATGTTGGTGGCACCCCTGCAGGGAAGTTACCTATTCGAATAGCCGTGATCTTCGGTAACAGGACGATTTGGAGTTGTACCTTGACCTTATGACAACTAGAACCGGATACTTAATAAAACACACCCTTCCAAGTGCCAGATACAACCGGTGGTCGCTCTCTCACAGGGCGACGAGGGGAGGATCATCGGTTAGGATTATGCTATACGATGCTACTTGGAGGTCTTCAGTCTACTCTCTTCTACATGCTGCAAGACGGAGGCTGCCAGAAGCGTAGTCTTCGAAAGGACTAGCTATCCCCCCTTATTCCGGCTTTCTGCAGTTCAGTCCACATATGATAGCCTTATTCCAGTTGATACCAATGCATACATATGTAGTGTAGCTCCTTGCTTGCGAGTACTTTGGATGAGTACTCACGGTTGCTTTCTCCCTCTTTCCCCTATCCCTTCTTCCTGGTTGTCCGCAACCAGATGTTGGAGCCCAGGATCCAGACGCCACCGTCGACGACGACTCCTACTACACCGGAGGTGCCTACTACTACGTGATGCCCGCTGACGACGACCAGGAGTAGTTAGGAGGATCCCAGGCAGGAGGCCTGCGCCTCTTTCGATCTGTATCCCAGTTTGTGCTAGCCTTCTTAAGGCAAACTTGTTTAACTTATGTCTGTACTCAGATATTGTTGCTTCCGCTGACTCGTCTATGATAGAGCTCTTGTATTCGAGCCCTCAAGGCCCCTGGCCTGTAATATGATGCTTGTATGACTTATTTTAATTGTAGAGTTGTGTTGTGATATCTTCCCGTGAGTCCTTGATCTTGATCGTACACATTTACGTGCATGATTAGTGTACGGTCAAATCGGGGGCGTCACAAGTTGGTATCAGAGCAGACTGCCTGTAGGAACCCCCCTTCCACACTCCTTGGCCGAAGTTGAGTCTAGTCATTGAATTTTTTTTTACTAACATTGGCTGTGTGTCTTACGGGCCCACGTCGCCATCTGGGTGGTATTAGGATCTTTTACTCCTCGATCCTTACTCTGGGACTCTGAACTCTCTTCTACTCGGGTTAAACGAATTTACTAACTCTGACACTAGGACCCTGTTATGACATTCACCCCAAAGTTGGATAAGCCCTAGTTATTCTTTAGAATTGTATTTGAACATTATCCACATTGTCATTTGACTCCTGTGAAAACATCTGTGTTTTCAGATGGAACCCACGAGGCAGGTCGTGCGCCACATGACGGCCATTGGTGCCTCAGGATCACCTGCTCTGTTGGTTGAGATGATGACCTATCTGGGTTATCGCTGGCACCCTGAGTACACCGTCTATGAGGAGTATCAGGACTTCAACCAGGAGCAGTACCGTGCCATCGTCCACCTCTACTCTCGGGAGTATGACTCCACTACCGTGCTGCACACTGCTCATGGTGTTGGAGTGACCATCGACATGGCGGTCCACGATGCTGCTTATGCTGCTCTGACAAGTCTTCGAGGAGAGTATAAGGAGTTGGACACCTCCCCCTTCAGGCACATTGCTATCGCATCCGATGTTGGTGCGGAGGGATACTACACCGCTGCCTACTCCACTGTCACCCGAGAGCCCTTCTACCATCAGAACCTGGTTCTGCATGCTGATGGGCTGGATAGAGCTAACCGAGCTCTTCGCCACGAGTTGTACACCACCCGTCAGCACCTGTATCGTGCTCTGACGCAGTTGCACCCCTCTGTCCGATCTGCTAATCTGTCGCGTTCTGCGGTCTACCCTGCCAGGACCGTGATGCCTCAGGGCGTCGGCTGGCCAGATGTGGGAGGCTACTCTCCTGCACTTGGTCCTCTTCTGCCACTTGAGCGTCGGGTTCCGCACCAGAGTATCCGCGGACCCCAGGCTACTCGCGTGGAGGTCTTCCCTTCGCGTCACTACCAGCTGTCGGGCTACACCTACCTCCGCAGTACCGCATGGGACTGACGTAGACTTGCTTATTAGTGTTAGATGCATTCGTCGCGAGCCTGTGCGCCGCCTATGATGTCTTAGCCTTTGTACCGAACTCTGTGTAATGAACTCTATGTATGATTTCCTTTGTAAGATATGCCGACTACTATGTAATATCTATCGTGCTGCTTTCGTTGTGCATGTTTCATCTTGAATGATTCTTGTCTTTACAAATTTCTCGATGCTGAACTACCCCTGTTAAATATTAGCAGGATGGTTAGACCAGGTGGTCGTGGTCGTGGTGGCAACGCCCCACCACCACCTGAGTACATGGCTGGGATGATGCAACAGTTTGAGCTGAATCGTCAGTTCATGGAGAATATTATGGCTCAGTTTCCTCGCCCCAATATGAACCAGCAGCCAACCCCAGTAACTCTGCAGGATTTCATGCGCCTGAACCCAACTGTGTACCGCAGCTCAACTCAGCCTCTGGATGCTGATGACTGGCTCCGAGACATCACCTATGAGATGGAGTCTGCTGATGTAGCCCCTGCCAGCTATGTCACCTTTGCTTCCTTCTTCCTGAAGGGACCCGCAGCTCAATGGTGGGACAGCCACAGGCGTACTCTGCCAGCTGGAACAATCATCACCTGGCCAGACTTCCAAGCTGCCTTCCGTGCTCGCTTCATCCCTCAGGGAGTTATGGACCGGAAGAAGCGTGAGTTCCGCAACCTCACCCAAGGCAACAAAACTGTGGAAGCTTATCAGCGGGAGTTTCTGGACTTGTCCCGCTATGCTGAAGAGGACATTGCAACTGATGCACGCAGACAGGAGAAGTTCCGGGATGGCCTTCAAGCTGACATCAAACTCGCACTTCTAGTGCATGATTTTGCTGATTTCACCACTCTGGTGAACAAAGCCATCAATGTCGAAACTGGTCTGCAGGAATACCAGAGCTCTCACAAGCGCAGCCGTGACACGGGCTCATCTTCGGGCCCGTCCTCGCAGAAGCGCAAGATATGGATTCCCAACAGCATGTACCAGCCAAGTGCACCTGCCCCAAGGCAGTCCTATGCTGCACCTCGTCTGCCTACGGCTCCAACTAGGCAGCCAAGGCTTCCAGCTCCACCACCCCAAGCTCCTGTTCCTACTCCCGAGAATGGTTTGTGCTTCAGGTGTGGACAACCAGGGCACCGTGCTAGGGAATGCAACCAGAAACAGAATCAATTGGCCCTTCCAGCAATTGGCCGTGGAAGCAACCAGCCTCGCAACAACAGTGCCAAGTCTTATGGTCGTGTTCATGCCAACCATGTTGATCTCAATGAAGTTCTAGACCATCCTGCTACCGTGATGGGTACACTCCTCGTAAATTCAGTACCAGCATCTGTTTTATTTGATACAGGAGCATCACATTCTTTCATATCAGCTGAGTTTGCATTCATGCATGGCATCAAATACGAAGAGATGAACACTGTGATTGTGGTACACACCCCTGCGGGCCAGTGTCAAACCTCTATGGTTAGTCACAACGTTCCCGTTGAAATTGAAGGACTGGAGTTCCTTGCCTCCCCCATCGTACTAAAGTCCTGTAGCATCGACCTCATTCTGGGAATGGATTGGTTGAAAGCGCATACTGCTTCTATAGTTTGCGCCACTAAGGTCGTCCATCTGCTACACCCTTCTGACGAAATAATAGCTTACCAAGCTCATCTAGTTCAGAACGCCGAGGCACGACTTTATGCCTTGAACGCGTTGAACGCTGCACCACTCGAGGGCATTGAAAACATTCCCGTCGTTCGTGAATTCCAAGACGTCTTCCCAGAAGAACTTCCAGGGATTCCTCCTGCTAGAGCTGTCGAATTCATCATCGACTTGAAACCCGGCACTACCCCTATAGCTAAACGACCCTACAAGATGCTGCCGCATGAACTCATTGAGCTTAAGGAGGAAATCGACAAGTCTCTTGTCAAAGGTTTCATTCGCCCAAGTTGCTCTCCTTGGGGAGCACCTTCTCTCTTTGTTAGGAAGAAGGATGGGACAAACCGATTAGTCCAAGACTACCGTCCTATAAACCAAGCTACCATTCAGAATAAATACCCTCTTCCTCGGATCAATGATCTTTATGATCAACTGGCTGGCTCATCAGTGTTCTCCAAACTCGATTTGAGGTTGGGTTACCACCAGATCCGTGTTCGTGAAGAGGACATCCCAAAAACTGCCTTTGTGACTCGGTATGGATCATATGAGTACACCGTCATGTCATTCGGCTTAACGAATGCTCCCGCCACCTTCTCTCGTCTGATGAATTATATATTCATGGATTACCTCGACAAGTTCGTCGTGGTTTATCTGGACGATATCCTTGTATTTTCCAAGAACGAGGAAGAACATGTTGGACATCTGCGTCTTGTGCTAGAGAAGCTTCGAGAACATCAACTGTATGCTAAGTATTCCAAGTGTGAATTCTGGCTCCCCGAAGTAACCTATCTGGGGCATGTCATCTCCAAGGATGGTATTGCCGTCAACCCTGAACGAGTTCAGGCTATACTCGATTGGACTCCTCCGAAGAATGTGAAGCAAGTCCGAAGTTTTCTCGGTCTCGCCAGCTATTGCCGTCGATTCGTCGAGAACTTCTCCAAGATTGCCAGGCCTCTGACTAATTTGTTGCATAAGGGTGTCAAGTTCGACTGGACAGACAAGTGTCAGGAAAGTTTCCAGGCGCTCAAAGACAAGTTGACTTCTGCCCCCGTACTTGCTCCACCTGATACTAAGAAGGACTTCGTCATTTACTGCGACGCTTCCCATCAAGGATTAGGCTGTGTCCTAATGCAAGAGCGCAGAGTGATTGCTTATGCCTCTCGTCAATTGCGCCCTCACGAAGAAAACTACCCAGTTCACGACCTCGAGCTTGCTGCTGTCATTCATGCACTGAAGCAGTGGTGACATTACCTTCTCGGTAATCGTTGCGAGATCTTCACCGACCATCAAAGTCTGAAGTATCTGTTTACTCAGCCAGATTTGAACCTACGCCAGCAAAGATGGATGGAGACTGTTGCAGACTTTGACGTGGGTATATCCTATACCCCCGGCAAGGCTAATGTAATGGCTGATGCCTTGAGCCGCAAGTCTTACTGCAACCACCTCCAGGTCCACAAAGTTCAGCCCTCGCTTACCGAAGAATTTAGAAGGTTGAACCTCCATATTGTTCCCCCGGGATCACTCGCTCCCCCTCCCGAAGGTTTCCCCAAACAGAACCTCCATGTTGTTTCCAAGGGTTCTCTCAATACCCTGGTTGCGAAACCAGATCTTGTGGACACCATCAAATGGATACAGAAGTGTGACGATGAAGTCCTCAAGATTAAGCGCGACCTCAAAAGGGGAAAGCCCTCATTCTTCACGATCGCCGACGATAGCGCCTTGTATTTCAAAGGCCGCTTAGTGGTACCATGTTCGAAGAAAAACCTGGATAAGACTAAGAGGGTTATGCAAGAAGCTCATGATACGCCTCTGTCCATCCATCCTGGTAGTACAAAGATGTACCAGGATATTCGTCAAAGATTCTGGTGGTCTAATATGAAGCAGGACATTGCTTGTTATGTTGCTGAGTGTGACATTTGTCGCCGAATCAAAGCAGAGCATCAAAGGCCTGCTGGAACTCTGCAACCTATCTCTATTCCTGAATGGAAATGGGACCATGTTGAAATGGACTTCGTCACTGGATTTCCCAAATCGCAGAAAGGTAATGATGCTATTCTTGTCGTCATTGACCGGCTTTCCAAAGTTGCCCATTTTCTGGCGGTCAAAGAGACAATCACGGCTAGTCAGCTTGCTACTCTCTACATGGCCAGAATTGTTTCACTTCACGGTATCCCACTGGTTATCAGTTCAGACCGTGGCAGTTTATTCACTTCAAGATTCTGGGCAAGTTTCCAAGAAGCTATGGGGACTCACTTATCTTGCAGTACTGCGTTTCATCCGCAGTCACAAGGGCAAGTTGAACGTGTCAACCAAGTTCTCGAAGACATGCTTCGAGCTTGTGTAATCTCATTCGGCAAGAAATGGGAGGAATCTCTTCCATATGCCGAGTTCTCTTATAATAATAGCTATCAAGCTAGTCTGAAGATGTCCCCCTTCGAAGTGCTTTATGGACGAAAGTGTCGAACCCCTCTGAACTGGTCAGAAACTGGGGAACGTCCACTCTTCGGTCCAGATATTATCCAGCAGGCCGAAGAACAAGTTCGCATTATTCGCGAGAATCTCAAGACTGCTCAGTCACGTCAGAAAAGTCAGTATGACCGTCATCACCAAGACATGGTCTATCAACCTGGCGAAAAGGCTTATCTTCGAGTTACACCAATGAAGGGTGCTCACCGCTTTAGGATCAAGGGCAAGCTAGCTCCTCGCTATATCGGTCCCTTCACTATTCTCGAAAGGCGTGGAAAGGTGGCATATCAACTGGAGCTTCCGCCGAACCTGTCTCAGGTTCACGATGTGTTCCACGTGTCACAACTCCGCCGTTGCTTCAAGGATCCAATCCGAGCGGTGGATCATGAAGTGCTCGAATTGCAACAGGACCTCTCTTATAAAGAGCATCCGGTCCGCATTCTTGACCAAGATGAACGCCGCACACGTCAGAAGGCGATCAAATTCCTCAAAGTCCAGTGGTCGAATCACTCCGAAGACGAAGCCACTTGGGAACGCGAGGATCGCCTGCGTGATGAATACCCCGCGTTGTTTCCTTCTACCTCCTAAATCTCGGGACGAGATTTCTTGTAGTGGAGGAGATTTGTAATGCCCGGATAATCTTACTACAGTAATCCCACGCTAATCATGCCATGTCATCCTGATTACTGTTGCTAAACGCCTGTTAGTTCAAACCGCGTCGAATTCAAATTTAAAATTTAAAATTAATGTCGGCAATAACTATTTTCAAAAATTGAAACAAAAATGTTCGGTGGTTGCTAATTATTACACAGGTAATTATGGGGCAGCAAACCCATTTTTATAAAATGTCTAAATAGTTTAAAAGGTTTAAAAGCAGAAATGCAAAAGGATAAAAAAGGAAAACAAAGAAAAAAAAGGGGACAAAGCAACCCCCCTCTCACTGGGCCAAGTGGCCCAGCTAGCCTCAGCCCGAACGGGCCAGCCCACCCCACGGCCCAGCCGCCCCCCCCCCACGCCTCCCTTATCCCTCCCACGACCGAAACCCTAGCTCACCCCCACCCCCACTCTCCCCCGCACGTCTCTCCCTCTCCCTCCCAGCGCCGCCACACACCCAGCGCCCCAGCGCTCGGCGCCCCCATCCCATCGCCCCGTCGGCCTCATCCCGACCCCGCCGCCTCTCCCCGGCGACCGCGCCGCCCAACTCCTCGACGCCGGCGCCTCGCCTCGTTACCGATCCTGAAGCCGCCGGATCGAGCCGCGCCCCGCCGCCCTCGTCGCCGGACCGCCCCGTCGCCGCCGAACGCCTCCTCGTCCTCCTCCTCGCCGGTCTTCCCCGACCGCCCCCAAGCCCACTGCCCCGTTGCCCTACTTCCCCTGTGAGCTCCCCCCTTCGCCCTCCTCTCCCCCTAGGTCGCCTCGGCCGTCGCCGCTCGACGCGCTCCGGCGCCACCGTCGCCCGCGCCGGGCCGTCCCGCCCCCGGCCCCTCCCCGCTTCCCCGTGCGGCTCCCCTGCCGCGGCCGCCGCGCCCTTCCCCCCTGGTCGCCTCGGCCACGTGCACCGGCACCACCGACCGCGCCCTCGACCCCGGCCCTCCCTCTCTCTCCGTCTCGCGCGCACTCGCCCTGACCGGCGTGCCTCCGCCCGCGCCGGCCTCGTCTTGCCCCGGACGGCGTCGCCCTCCGCCCGGCCATGCCCCGGTCCTCCTCGCCCGTCGATTTGGGCGAACGCCCAGTCGGGCGCCGCAACGCCCTGTGCCCGCTAGCCCCCCCCCCCCCCCCCCCCCCCCCCCCCCCCCCCCCCCCCCCCCCCCCCCCCCGGCCCCCCGCGCCCCCCCCCCCCCCGGGCCACTGACTAGGGGGCCCCGCCCCATAACGTTTTTATTAAAAAAAAGGGGAAAAGGAATTAAAAAAAATAAAATGAAAGAAATATAATTAATAAAAATAAAAATGATTTAATAAAATTAATTATTAATTAATTAAGAAATTAATTAAGTTAATTAATCCGGTTTAATTAATTTAATTAACTAGTTAAGTTTAATTAAACTGTAATTAGATTAACCTAAACCCTAATTAACCTAATTAGAGGATGACAGGTGGGTCCCCCCTGGACCCACATGTCAGGTTGACCAAGTCAACTCTGTTGACTGCTGATGTTAGCATGACATCATGCTGATGTCATTAAATCATTTTCGAATTAATTAAATAATTAATTAAATTCCAGAAATTAATAAAATCTTTAGAAAATCATGTCTTTTAACCCGTAACTCGGATGAAAAAGTTTTATACATGAAAGTTGCTCAGAACGACGAGACGAATTCGGTTACGCAGCCCGTTCGTCTGCCACGCATCCCTAACCTATCAAACTCGCAACTTTCCCCCTCCGGTTCACCGGTCCAAAAACGCGAAACACCGGGGATACTTTCCCGGATGTTATCCCCCTTCACCGGTATCACCTACTACCGCGTTAGGGCACCTCTAACGCCGTAACTTGTCATGTCATGCATCACTATGCATATGCTTGCATTATATTTATTGTTTCTTCCCCCTCTTCTCTCTCTAGACACCGAGACCGACGCCGCTGCTACCCCGTACGACTACGGTGTTGACGACCCCTCTCTCTTGCCAGAGCAACCAGGCAAGCCCCCCCTTTGATCACCAGATATCGCCTACTCTTCTCTATACTGCTTGCATTAGAGTAGTGTAGCATGTTACTGCTTCCCGTTAATCCTATACTGATGCATAGCCTGTCCTTGCTACTACTGTTGTTACTTTTACCTGCAATCCTAATGCTTAGTATAGGATGCTAGTTTATCATCAGTGGCCCTACATCCTTGTCCGTCTGCCATGCTATACTATCGGGCCGTGATCACTCGGGAGTTGATCACGGGTATATACTATATACTTTGTACATGATACATGTGGTGATTAAAGACGGGTCGGCTCGTAGGAGCACCCGCGAGTGGATCTTTGAGGTGGAGCGACAGGGCAGGTTCCGACCACCTAGGAGAGAGGTGGGCCTGGCCCTGGTCGGCATTCGCGGATACTTAACACGCTTAACGAGATCTGGGTATTTGATCTGAGTCTGGCCTTTTGGTCTATACGCACTAACCATCTACGCGGGAGTAGTTATGGGTATCCCGGCGTCGTGGTATCAGCCGAAGCCTTCGTGACGTCAGCGACTGAGTGGCGCGCGCCGGATTGGACTGGAAGGCCACTAGGCTAGGTCTGCTTTCGGCCGCGTTCGCAACGTGCAGGTGTGCTAAGGGCGATGGGCCCAGACCCCTGGGCGCTTAGGTTTAGACCGGCGTGCTGACCTCTCTGTTGGACTAGGTGGGGCTGCGACGTGTTGATCTTCCGAGGCCGGGCATGACCCAGGAAAGTGTGTCCGGCCAAATGGGATCGAGCGTGTTGGGGTATGTGGTGCACCCCTGCAGGGAAGTTAACCTATTCGAATAGCCGTGATCTTCGGTAACAGGACGATTTGGAGTTGTACCTTGACCTTATGACAACTAGAACCGGATACTTAATAAAACACACCCTTCCAAGTGCCAGATACAACCGGTGGTCGCTCTCTCACAGGGCGACGAGGGGAGGATCATCGGTTAGGATTATGCTATACGATGCTACTTGGAGGTCTTCAGTCTACTCTCTTCTACATGCTGCAAGACGGAGGCTGCCAGAAGCGTAGTCTTTGAAAGGACTAGCTATCCCCCCTTATTACGGCTTTCTGCAGTTCAGTCCACATATGATACCCTTATTCCAGTTGATACCAATGCATACATATGTAGTGTAGCTCCTTGCTTGCGAGTACTTTGGATGAGTACTCACGGTTGCTTTCTCCCTCTTTTCCCCTATTCCTTCTTCCTGGTTGTCGCAACCAGATGTTGGAGCCCAGGATCCAGACGCCACCGTCGACGACGACTCCTACTACACCGGAGGTGCCTACTACTACGTGATGCCCGCTGACGACGACCAGGAGTAGTTAGGAGGATCCCAGGCAGGAGGCCTGCGCCTCTTTCGATCTGTATCCCAGTTTGTGCTAGCTTTCTTAAGGCAAACTTGTTTAACTTATGTCTGTACTCAGATATTGTTGCTTCCGCTGACTCGTCTATGATCGAGCTCTTGTATTCGAGCCCTCGAGGCCCCTGGCCTGTAATATGATGCTTGTATGACTTATTTTAATTGTAGAGTTGTGTTGTGATATCTTCCCGTGAGTCCTTGATCTTGATCATACACATTTGCGTGCATGATTAGTGTACGGTCAAATCGGGGGCGTCACACCGGCAAAGGCAGCTCGACATGGAAGAGGCCACCCGGCAAAGGCAGCTCGACATCGAGGCTGACAACGTCAAGGCCAGGCAGAGGCAGCTCGACATCGAGGCCACCAATGCCGCCACCAAAGCAAAGGAGGTGGCCCTAGCGATCATGAGCGTGGACTTGTCGAAGATGAGCGACAAGACGAGGGCCTGGTTCGAGGCCAAGCAGAAGGAGATGCTCGACACCGAAGGCCTGAATTAGGTCGTCCGATCGGCGTGCCCGTTCTTTTTGGAGGCTGGCATGGGTGTCGCCCGCCCGTTGGGCCGCTGGCATGGGTGCCGGCGAAAAAACATTCATTTTGGAGGCCGGCTGTGTTACCGGCCGCTGGCTGTGTTGCCGGCGAGGACAACTATTCATTTTGGAGGCTGGCTGTGTTGCCGGCCGCTGGCTGTGTTGCCGGCGATGGTCGTGTAGGCCGCTGGCTTTGTTGCCGGTGTGATGAACTAGGGTCGTGAACTGGGGCTTGGCATTTGAAACGTCCCTTTTTTTTAAAACTAGACGCGGACAGGATGGGGTAAAAGGATGCGTCCGCGCGCTGGGCGCACGGCCGCCGCATCTCAGGACAGCCCGGACAGGACCCCAAATCCCTACCCAAAGGAACAAAAACCGGACAAACGGATGTCGGAGTAATTGGACACGGATACCCTGAAGACGGCAAGACGATATTTCAAGACATCGGGGCTAGCAAAGCCCCTCAGTCTGACTGCCGGCTGCCGACTGCGCCAACCAGCCGGCTGCCGACTGCTCTGCCCAGCCGGCTGCCGACTGCGCCAACCAGCCGGCTGCCGACTACAGCCCGAAGCGACATCGACAAGACACCGACGAGACAATCGTACCCGAGCACTATTCACGTGTCATCTCAGCCATCATGTATAGTGTCACTTGTCCCCTGGCACTATTTATGAAGTGACCCAGGGCACAAGGATGACATGCACCATGCCTTACCCATGCCCACTACCAAGCTTACATCCTAAGCTACCCTCTCCTATATAAAGGGGCATCCATCCATCCATCCAGGGGATGGACTCTCACGCACACACACAAGCACTAGCTAGCAAGCTAGCTAGCCATCCATCCATCCATCCACATGAGCACACATGCTCACGGCCATGAGCATGGCCGGCCACTAGCATGCCTCATATAGGCACATACAAAGCCAGATGCCTATGGCACTGCTTTTAGATACAGCTCCAGGAGCACACTGTACCAGATATACCAGATATACTCAGACATGCAGGAGTAGGGGTGTTATCTCTTCGGAGAGCCCCGAATCTGGGTAAACTAGCGCGTGCTACTCGCATACCCGCTCCCGGTCCTATCAGCAGCAGTCTTACCCACACACTAAGCCCTTGTGGCATCTGTCGACTCGCAAGCCCCCCGTGAGAAATACCACGACAACGGACGTCCGTTTGGGGTCGCGTGGTGGAGTTGGCGTGCACGGCTGCTCCTAGGCCCATGGCTGCACGTAGGGGGAGATAGAACTGCCTGCACAACTACTATTACACCCTGCTGGTAGTAGTACAAGCTAGGTATAATAGTCTTCATTGATTCGTCTGTCTCGCCTTCATCGTGCCGGTGCGTGACTGTAGTATACAAGGTGGATGGATGGCTTCTCTCTCGGTCGCTTTCTGGACAGGTGGATGGATGGCTTCGTGTTACTGTTCCTACACAAGGTGGTCATTATGTCTGGGAGATGGGCCGGCGGTACGTACGCGTGCAGGGTGCGTGCACAGCATCAAATCTGGCGGCTTCATGACTCATGAGAGTGAGGAGAGCGGCTGTGGTATGGTTTGCGAGTGCGACGTCGATCGACATGGAGGCGAAGAACAAGTCCACGAGTACGTGCGTGTGGGCTTGCAGCGGTTGCTGTCCCGGCGGGGCGGCTGACTCCGACCGCCCGCCGCGCCGCGAATCCAGGGGGAAATTAACCAAACATGGACCTGACCTCATTTACCGGCTGGCCTAATTCAACAAGCTGTTGGGAAGTGCGTGGGTTTAGACCACATGCTTTCCTCGGGTCAATGTTTCCGCGACCTTGCACGTACGTATACCGTACGTCTGTACATGCCTGAAAAGCTCTTGTACGCCGTGCGGTGCTCCTCGCGTTGACTAAAGAAAGCAAATTTAGACCTATTCGTAACAACACCCTGCACCATCGTTACGGCTTCCAGACAATCATATTCAACTTGAATAGGTAGATTGCTCCATTGAAAGGCCAACGTTAGGCCTTGCTTCATTGCCAAAATCTCCGTCTCTAGAACATCGTCACGGGAGAATAGATGCCGACATGAGCTGACAATAATGCTCCCATCATGAAGAATCATACATGATCTGGCAATTCCATTTAGGACTGACCCATCGATGTTAAGTTTAACATGCCCAGCCGGTGGGTGAGACCATGGGTTAGCTAAAGGGGTGTTGTTATTGCATGTATCAGCCATGAGTGGGTAACAAGTTGAGAGGGGAGTCTTTCCTGTATGCATGTTCACACATTTGGGTTAATGGCAATGAATTGAAGAGATTCAAGATAGCTAGCTAAGAATCTGCACGAGACTTCCACAGGTGGTGCTGGTTTTGCATGGATTATTTCCTTGCGGACATACCAGATGTGCCATAGCAACATCAGTAACCTGACCCTCATAGACTCCTCGAGACTGGCAGCCAGCTGAATGAACCATTCCTCACCGGAAGGAAGGATCGACGAAATATCAGGGAGGTCCCAAACTGCTGCCATAGCATGCCAAAGTCGCCGAGCATTAATACAAGAACAGAATGCACGGAATGTGTCCTCATCAGCGCAGCCACAACGGGACAAGTTGCAACCACTTCCAAGTTTCTTTCCTGTTTGTTGCACCATATGGGTAAACAATTAGTGGCCAAACGCCAAGCAAAGTTCAGAACTTTGGGCGGGGCAGGGCTAGACCAGACTGCATTCCACCCATCGCGTGAACCATCAAACCGAGAGCTAGTCGAAGCAATCAGCATATTCTCTTGTTCATCCGCAGCAAGCCGGTATGCACCTTTTATAGTAAACAAGCCTGACTTTTCCTGAGCCCAAGCAATGAAATCTTCTCACAGCCTAGGACCCTAGGTGACAGAAGAATTTTTGTAATCTCGCAGATATCAATTGAGAGAAAGAATTGGTGCAGTTTCGTGAGATCCCATGCACCATTATGATCCAAAAGTTCAGAAACCCACTTGAATCTGCGGCGCCCTTTCTGAGAAATGAGCCACCAGTAGGTTCACGAACTAACCATCGGTCTCGCCAAATGTGCACATTTTGTCCATTAGCAATTCTCCATACGAGTCTATTTTATAACAACTCCAACCCATAACTAACGGCTTGCCACGTACTCCCTCCGTTCCGAATTACTTGTCTTGGATTTGTCTAGATACGGATGTATCTAGACTCATTTTAGTGCTAGATACATCCGTATCTAGACAACTCTAAGACAAGTAATTCGGAACGGAGGGAGTAGATGATGGGTTAGCGGAAAATACCGTGTCCTCCAATCTACCACTCGGGTAATATTTGGCCTTCAAGAGTTGTGCACACAAACTGTTAGAAAGCTATTAAGCGACACGCTTGTCTGGCCAATAAAGCTTGGTTGAACAGACGGAAATCCCTGAATCCAAGCCCACCTCGTGCTTTTGGCCCTGTCATTTTATTCCACGCATATCAGTGTGTTTTACTTTTTCCTTCCTCGGCGCCCCAATAATAATTACTGACCATACGGTTATGGTCATCACACACGCCCAGGGGAACCTTGAAGACATTCATGATGTAGGTTGGTATTTACTGTGTAACGGATTTGAACAAGACTTCCTTACAAGCCTGAGTGGGGTGGCCATCATAAGAGAACAACCTCTTTGTTATTTTCACATGGAGATTTTGGAACTTTCCTTTTGTCATCCTTCCATCAGGTGTTGGGATCCCCAAATATTTCTCCTCAAAACCAGAGGTGGTAACCCGTAGGGTGTTTTTAATAGCACAAATAGGATCATGTGGACAAGAGTCACAAAAGAGAATAGAACACTTCGCAGGGTTAATCAATTGGCCATGGCTTGACCATATACATCGAGTATGCTGCTGGCATACGTGGCTTGTTGGAGAGTAGCCTTAAAGAATAGCAATGTGTCATCAGCAAACAACAAGTGGGATATTCCTGGAGCTCTTCTAGTAATTTTCAGTAGCGAAATACTGCCTTCCCCAATTCCTTTCTGGATAATTGCAGAGAGACCATCAACAACAAAGAAGAACAAATAAGGAGAGAGTGGATCACCTTACCGTAGCCCACCTGTCGATGCAAACGAATCCAGGACAGCTCCATTTAATTTCATGGAGTATCTCACGGAGGTTACACAAGACATAATCCAATTAACCCACCAGTGAGCGAAGTCAAGCTTTTGCATCATTTGCCTAAGGTAATTTCAATCAACCGTGTCATAAGCTTTCAAGAGATCAAGCCTATAGGCACAATTTTTTTGTAGGGTCCTTCCCATGTTTTATGTAGTGAGTATACTCGAACGCTACAAGAGCATTATCTGTGATTAGTCCTGGCCATGGGAAGCCCGGCCCGGCCTGACCCGGCCCGAAAAAGATCGACCCGGCCCGACGCTGCTCCCGGGCCGGGCTCGGGCCTAGATTTTGAGCCCGATGGCCGGGCCGGGCCGGGCCCGAGCCCGTCGTTTTTGCGTTGTTTTGAAGTGGCCCGGCCTAAGGCCCGAGGCCCGGCGGGCTTTTATGTGTTCAGGCCGGGCTTGGGCCCAAAAACCAGGCCCGATGGCCAGGCCCGGGCCTAGGTTTTTTGCCTCGAGCTTGGCTAGGCCCGGCCCGAGGTTTGGCCAGGTATATCTGTGATCATCGGTCCCTGAATAAAGGCACTCTGGATCGGTGATATTATGTCATTGAGCACCGGCCTTAGTCTATTAACAAGACACTTTGAAACCACCTTGTAAATTACATTACAATGGCTAATAGGGCGAAAATCAGTGAGCTTTACCGGGTTAGGAATTTTTGGGATCATAACAATAATAGTATCATTCACCTTAGGGGGCATGACACCGGTATGAAAAAAAATCCTTGACAGAAGCGACGATACCGTCACTGGCGTCCGGAGCGGCGGGTCGAGTGGCTGGCCTTCATCTTCTTGTCCATCGCCGTGCGGGGCGGCGGGTCATCTTCTTGTCCATCGCCGTCCGGAGCGGCGGGAGAGAGTATCTACGCTGTCAATTTCTAATTAAAGACTTTGCTGCCGCACCCGACCTGCCCATTAGCTGTCACAAAATGACGACCTTATTACTACTTTCTCTATCTCGTAATGGCGATGGAGATTAGCCACCGCTGTGGCTAAACTCCGGGCACAGCAGTTTATGTCGTTTCATGGATCTATCCTTCTTTTTTGAAACGGTTTCACGGGGCTTTGGAGAAAAGAGGAGGAGGCGAAGGCAATGGCAAGTGCAGGAGTGCGTGCCGGCGAAGAGGTGGCAAGGTACTATGTCGTGACTCCGGGCGTGTTGGCTCTCAGCCGTTGCTGTCCGGTCGGCCGACTCCGGCCGCCGTCCGCACCGCGGATCCCGGAAGAATTACGTACAACGAGCACAGGCTAGGGAGAAACCGTGACTTGATTTGCCGGCCTAATTAAACTGTCCGGTAGTGCAGGATTCATCAGTCAGCAGTAGCGGATCTAGCCCAATGGGCCAGGGTGGGCCAACAATAAAAATGTTCATAAAAAATATTTTTTCTTAATATTTTTTATCCTTTTTCCTATGCTATATAGCTATTCCAAAAATGCCAGGGTGGGCCGTGGCCCACCCTGTCCACCCTCTACCTCCGCCACTGTCAGTCAGACATAAAACGTCCCGTGAGGTCAACTTTGCACCTACGTGGGACGTGGCTCTTCGATGCACGGTGCTCCGCGCGCTTTCATGGTAATCCTATTTGGCCGCGATGAAATTGTGGTCTTGCGATCTTTAAACTATGTCCGTTTTTGTCTTCCTTTTCGTGTGTTTCTCGTGAAGCACTCCTTAAGTCACATTTTTACGACTTGGAAGACTTGGGACCGGTTGGCAGCAGCAAGGCACCATGCACCGTTGCTCTTGATGAATGCGCACAAGTGACTACTGTAGCACCGGTTATATATACAGCTGGTGGGTAGAGGTCAAGTAATTAAGGACAGAAAATAAAAGGAGGGTCAAATCACGGTCTAGGATTTTATTTTATTTTTGAGATCAGGATCATGTATGGTGTGAGTGTGAAATGGGCCGAGACCAAGTCGAGGATCCGTCCGGGCGGCCTGATCACTTGGAGGCCTGCCGCTTTACTCGGCGGACGACGGTGTGGCTCGGCGGCGGAGTCTGCGGGCCTCGAGCGCCCTTGACGCGACGGCGTGGCCGTTGGCTGCGGGGCTGCGTGGCGTGCGGTTGGCCGGCGGCGCCCGCTCGGCCCAGATTTGGGCCCTTTCAGGCCCATCTGGGTTGGGGCGGGCCGGCGGTTCGGGGCTCGGCGTCGCGGCTCCCTGGTGGTGGTGGCGAGACGGCTGTGGCTGTAGGTGGTGATGGCTCCAACGGCCGGCGTGCTGCAGCGTGGCTGCAGGGATTGTTTGGATCTGTTCTGGTCCGGCCGGGCCTATGGAGGCCTGATAAGTCCCTGTCGCTACGTCCGGTCAGCTCCGCGGTGCGGTGGAGGTTGTCCCCTCCTGTCGGTTGCGTTGTGGTTGCCCCCGAGCCCGGTTTCCCCTAGCCCTCCCTTTAGGCCTCGTGTTGGTGGCCTCAGTAAGAAGGTGAAGTTGGTGCGGTATCCGTGGTGGCACAGGCTGATGGACGGCATGTTAGATGGTGCACTCTCGATTGTCTATGTTGGTGTTCGTTTCGGGGCGGGAGAAATCCCTGGCGGCTCCTCCGCCACCGGAGTGGCTGCGCCCGTGGGCGTTGCCGGACCTTCTTGAGGGGCATCGGTGATACCCCTTCCCATGTACCAACCGTGTACCGGGGGAAACACTAGGACCTGTCCGGACAGCAGCGACGTCGTCGTCGCATTCCTTCCTGAAGGTGTTGCTTGGTACGCGGGACTTTGGAGTGCTAGGCGTGCGGTGGTACTTCTCCGGAGGGTGCGGCGGATATCGGCCATCTTCGCTTAGTTGAGCTGCCGGCGTCGGCATTTATTTCTTTTTCTTTCTCTCGGTTTTTTTTTGGGCTTGTTTGTGATACAGCCCAA
Organism: Triticum urartu; assembly: GCF_003073215.2. Taxonomy (NCBI): domain Eukaryota; kingdom Viridiplantae; phylum Streptophyta; class Magnoliopsida; order Poales; family Poaceae; genus Triticum; species Triticum urartu. Next base: position 35,118,770 of record NC_053022.1, read on the forward strand.
CGAACTGGTTGTATCGGTTGGTTGTTGCTTTATAATATAAAGTGAGGGAAAACCCTTTTTCTTAAAGTGAAGCTGGCTCTGATTGTCAGTACCTTCATAGCTGTCTGAGAGAGTGTTGCTCAAAAGAAAAAATCTGTCTGAAAGAGTAGAGTATCTAGTGTTGTACTAGATCCCACGGTCAATTTGTAAATAAGGACTTCGCTGTTGCTACCGACCTGCAAATCGGCATTCACAGGACGACCTTACTCTCTCTCTCTCTTAATTACGATGGAGGTCTAATGGTAACGCCGTGTCAGAACTCTGGACGCATAGCTTCTGTTGTTTCACGAATCAGTATCTCGGCATATCTCTATCCCGTATCTGCCTTGTGACTAATCACCTCTAAATTGTGACAAATACTCCGACCTCCCTGTATGGAGACGGGGCCTGTTTCTTAAAGGTGGTGGGTTGATACTAGGCTGCTAAGCCATTGTCTCGACCTTGTACCCTATTACTTTGATATCTTCCTTTTCCCTATCTCTGCTTGACCGTGATTAATTTAAAGGACCACATTTACCACAAGGAGCTTTCTTTTGGGCTGTTGACGGCACATGATCTCGTAATCGATCTTTCATTACTTTGCACAAAGTCTTTAGAACATTTACAGCTAGACTTGGCAAATTCGAATCTTCAAACGACCGCGGAAACGCCCGGGCACTCCCGAGCGCCTCCATATCTGCTCCATATTTGAGCTGGTTATGATGGGTGCCGGTCAGTCCAGACCCTTGAGTGATGTTTGAGACGCCGGTTTGGATCAAAAGTTCGTGACTGGCAATAATCAAGCCATCCGCTGGACGTTTGAGACAGATTTGTGATGCCCCATTGTAGATGCTCTTACACCTAACCCCGAAAGTCATCTAGGTACCAAAACTTGCATGTGGCACTACTTCAAATTTCTGCACTTGTCTGAAGAAGGCTAACACACTTTGCTTGCTAATCTCCGTACTGGTAAACTGGTGCAAGTACAAGAGCCAGTGGATCCATCCATGGCGCTGCCGGTGCATCCGTTTCCCGGGCCCGCGTGCACGCGCTCTGGCTAGCTCTCTTGACAGGCAGATCGGACGCCATTAATCCCACCTTAATTGCCACCAGCATCTACTACTACTGACTACTGCTCCTGGAGAAGACGGATGGAAGCGAGTGTTTTGATTGCTCGGTCGTATACAGTACAGATGCTGATGCCCCAGTACTCCAGTAGCATCAGGGTTGGCGTCTGTTGCTGTTTTCGCCGGTGGACGCGTACGCGAGCCTGACGATGCTGGGAGGGCCGAGTCCAAGCATGTCTGCACCATTTGGCAACCTACCGCCGGCGACTGAGTAGTCCGACCGCCGCCGGACACGCCGTGGATCGGTGGAGAAGCGGGGGAAGGACGGGACAGCGCGAGGCACGGACTTGACCTCGCGAAAGCAGCCTGAGGGGCATGTTTTTATTAATGTTCATGAAGAAAATTGCGAGAGTTCACATTTTTCTGAAAACTGGGTTCGAGCTCACATGTTTTCGATGGGTTTGGTTAGACTCCGGCCGACTGGGCCGGGCCCAGTAGGGTATCCACCTTCTCTCTTAAAATAGTCCAACGAACGAGTACGCAGAGTTTCTGCTCCCGGGCTACATCTGCGCTTAAAAAATCAAAATAAATACTAGAAAAATTTAAAAAAATCAATTATTTTTGTGTGGTAGATAATTTGATTCGTGAGGTCCGCTTCAAATTTCTACTCATTTGGACATCTGAGCAGCTCTCGGTAAAAAAAAAAATTCAGGGTCTGTAAAAAAGTTTACAGTTCACGCACTATTCTGATCCGATTTGTCTTTTTTGCTGAGAGCTGCTTAGATGTCCAAATGAGTTGAAATTTGAAGCGGACCTCACGCATCAAATTATCCACCACACAAAAAAAATTGGATTTTTTTGGATTTTTCTAGTATTTTTTTTGATTTTATTTCTAAGCGAGAGCATATGAGCCTGGGCGCCGGGTTGGATTTCCGAACGAATGTTTAACTAAAAAAATATATAATTTTATAAATTTTAGATAACTGGATTAAAAATAATTATTTTATTATGCAATTAAAAATGAGCTGGGTATTTTTAATAAAAAGTCAGTAAAATTATAACATTCGCCTATTTTCAAAAGATGTTTCACCAAATCTTATAAAAGTGCTCACAAATTTAAAAATGATTATGAAATTTACAAAGTATTGACACATTTTATGACAATGCACATACAGATGGTTCGCATATTTAAAATTTTGCTCATGTGGTTTAAAAAATATTCATAAAATTTAAAAGTGTCCATGCACTTATGAAAACCGTTCGTGTCCTTTTAAAAAAAGTGGCCATGTGCTTTCTAGAGAAAATATTCAGGTAATTAAAAAATGCCCCCGCATTTATCTAAGTACTTTGAAATACACTCTTATGTTGCATTATTTTGTGTGTGAAAGATGGCTCGACATGATCTTAACAGAAGAACACATAGAAAACATGAAAAACGGAAGGGATGCGCTAAATCTAAGTCACTCGAATGTAGTAGCGCAAGTACACTAAGACGCTAGTACTGACCTCGCGGACGCTCGCCATGAGGACATGTTTTTCTAAGCAAACAGATAAAGCTGCGGTTCACATGTTCTCCGTACGTTTGGACTTTGGATCAGCAGCATGTGAACTTCGCTTCATCGATTTCATGGGATCTTGTTTTCTCCCCACAAAAAAAGGAAAAGAAAAGGAGAAGGGATCTTGCTTGCTGAGGAGCGAAGACACTACGGAAAATCTAGGTCCAGCGGTCTTTCTTCACCGGTTTTCCAAAGGTTCTACAACTTTCCTGGAACCAGCTTCTTTCTGTTTCTTTACCATGGTCTTCTTCCGGTTTTATTTTGGGTATGTATTTTATTTTTATTTTCCCTATTTTTCTTTCTCATTTTATTCATTGCGAAAAATTTGTGAAATTTAAAACATTTTCAAAATTCATAAGTATTTTTTGTTTCCATGATATTTTATGAAATCCATGAATAAAATTTATATCCAGGAACATATTTTTGAATCCGCAGACATTTTTTAAACCTGGAAAAAAATTCAGGAATTTTTGAAATTTATGATCATTCCCAATCAGTTTGTCCAAATCGTGTTTTATTAATCCACAATTTTCACATTGGTGAAAACTTCTTGAATTATTGAAAATTTTGTAATCCACAAATGTTTTATACATTTTCTGAACATTTTTTTAATCCATGATTCTTTTAAAATTTGTGAACATTTTGGAACCTGTGATCATTTTGAAATCCAAAAACATTTTTGAAATTAATGATATTTTCTGAATCCATGATATTTTTGAAATTTGTGAATATTTTTTAAATCACAAAGATTATTTAAATTTGTGAAAAAAATTAGTCCACAAAACTTTTTAAAATTTAGGATCAATTTTTAATCCATTTTTTCAAATTCAAGAACAATTTTTGGATACATGATTTTTAAAAATTTGTGAACTTTTTTGAATCATGAACTTTTTTTGAGTCCATAATTTGTTTTTCAATATTTTGAATATATTATCATTTTCTGAATTCGTCATCATTTTGTAATCCACAAAAAAAATTATCAAATTTGTGAACAGTTTTTGTATCTATGATTCATTTTAAAATTTGTACACATTTTTTAATCCGTGACTATATTATATCTGCAAACACTTTTAAAAATTCTTGGATTTTTTTATTTTTTTGAACATTTTTTGAATCTGCAAACATTATTGGAATCCGTCACCCTTTTTTTAAACCATGAGACTTAAAAATCCATGATAATTTTTAATACATAAACAGTTTTTGAAATTGAAGAGATTTCTTAAATACATGATTTTCAAAAAATTGTGAACATGTTTCCGAATCTGCGAGATTCGTGAACTTTTTGTGAATCCACGAGCACTTTGATAAATCACAAACATTTTAATATGTTTTAAATATAGATTTTCTCAGCTTTTTAGGGGTAGACCAAACTTTATTCATCAATAGCCACAAAGGCGTGGGATACAATTTTGGTCATGAGGTTGGTCAAACCATACATGACGACCGTGTTCTAGTCAAAGAGCAAATTTTGCTAAAGCATGTGCTTCATAATTTATGGCACGACATTCAAACATAAAATTACAATGAAGAAGCAATGCTTGTGTTTCAATCTCTCTGATTATTGCTCTGCAGTTCCCCATCGCTCCATTATTAATATCGTTGACGGCTTGTCGAGAATCTGACGCGATTACCAGATGTTGTATGTTTAGATCCATAGCCAAAGCAAGTGCCTCTCGGCAGGCTATTACTTCTAGAGTAGCTGGATCATGCATTCCATCAATCACTTGGGCTGAGCTGCCCAAATAGTTACGTGCACCATCTCTGCAAACTGCAACCGTTGAGCCTTGCCTTCCTGTACGAATTCCCGCATCTACATGGATCTTGTGAAAGCCGTGAGGTGGAGCTTTGGGTCTGTTCAGTGGGGCGCCGGGGGAAGATTCCGCCATCAGGCCTCGGAGTCCTTTCGTTGACCATGTCTAGCTCTTCTATGAAGCGATTAATGAAGCTACTTATAGTGTGCGGACTCTAGAAAATACCCTCATGAATTGCTTTCCTCCTCGCAGCCCAGATAACCCACAATGTCACCGATTACTTGGTGAAGAGCTCATAGGATAATGCCTCCATGTGTGTAAACAACCATTCCTTCGCGCTTGGTTCGGTTGTGGCTGCAATAACTTGTGCAAGCTCCTCATTCACTAGCGCCCAAGTGCACCGCGACATGGTGCAGTCGACCATATATTTTCTCAGTTGCCATTTTGTGGGCCGGGGCCTAATTAGGCCGACTGCCCAACGGTAGAAGTCAGGGTAGCCCCACGTCCCCGCTTTGTGAAATTTAAAACATTTTCAAAATTCATAGTATTATTTGTTTGCATGATATTTTATGAAATTCATGAATAATATTTAAATTCAGGAACATATTTTAGAATTCACGGACATTTTTTGTACCTAGAAAACATTTCGGACATTTTTGAAATTTGTCATCATTCCCAATCAGTTTTTCCAATTCATGTTCTTTTAATCCACAAATTTTTACATTTGTGAACAGTTTTTGAATTCTTGATCACTTTGTAATCCACAAATGTTTTATAAAATTTGTGAACGTTTTTTTAATCCATGATGCTTTTAAAATTTGTGAACATTTTGTAATCCGTGATCATTTTTAAATACAGAAACAATTTTGAAATTCATAAACATTTTTTAATCAAGAAATTTGTGAACATTTTTGAATCTGAAAGCATTATTTCAATCCGTAAAACAACTTTTGCATCCAAAAAACTTTTTACAATTCATGATCAATTGTTTTGAAATTGAAGAACAATTTTCGGATAAATGATTTCTAAAATTTCGTGAACATTTTTTGATTGTGTGAATATATTAGCATTTTTTAATTCCTCATCATTATGTAATCCACAAATATTTTATCAAATTTGTGAACATCTTTTGTATGGACGATTCATTTTAAAATTTGTAAACATTTTTGAATCCATGGTTATTTTTAAATATGCAAACATTTTTTGAAAATTCATGAATATTTTACTTCCAAATTTGTGAACATTTTATTGAATCTGCAAACAATATTTGAAACTATGAACCTTTTTAAAATCGATGAAACATTTGAAAATTCGTAATATTTTTAATCCATACATTTTTTTGAAAGTTTTGAAATTGTTTGCATAGGCGATTTTTAAAAAATTGTGAACATTTTTAATCTGTGATGATTTTTTGAATCTGCAAACATTATTTGAATCCACGCAGATTTTATGAAATTCATGAACAGTATTTAAATTAACAAACATATTTTTAAGTCCGGAAAAAATGGGGAACATTTTTTGTATTCACTATCATTTCCAATCCAATTTTTTATAAAACATATCCATGGAATTTTCTGAATCCATGAATATGTTTGAATTTCGTGAACATTTCCTTATCCACAAGTTTTTAAATTGTCAATATTTTTTAAATTCGTGATCATTTTTGGATCTCGTTTTTTTGAAATCCTTGAATATGTTTTGAGTATATGGTCATTTTTGAATCCAAAAGTATTTTTAAAATTCCTGCAAAAATCGATGATCAGTAAAAAATAGAATGAACATTTTTGAATCTGCAAACATTTATAAAGTTCATGAACATTTTCTGAATCCACGTTATCTTTTGAAACTTGTGAACATTATTTGACCTGAACATATTTTGAATCAATGAACCTTTTCATGTAAGAACGAACATTTTTAAAATTCAGAATCATTCTTAACCTAGTTTTTTTGGGAATTTGTGATTTTTTTATTCCATGAGTTAAAACAATTGGTGAGCTTTCTTCAATCCACGGTCATTTTTGAATCCACAACCATTTTTGGAATTAATGATCAAATTTTTAATCCATGACATTTTTTAAATTTATGAACATGTTTTTGACTTCAATCATTATTTGAATCTACGAACCTTTTTTGAACCCATGAAACTTTTTAAATTCACAATCGTTTATGAATATGTAGAGATTTTTTTGAAATTTAACAAAATATTTGAATATATTTTTGTTAGTTTTTCAGAACATTTTCTGAATCTGTAAACATTATTAGAATCAGGGAACATTTTTTGAATCCAAGAACATTTTTTGAATATTTGTTTTTTTAATCTGCGAACATTATTTGAATCAAGAACATTATTTGAATCCTTCACTCTTTTTTAAACCATGAGCAACTTTTGAATCTACAAACATTTTTCTAAACCTGTGAGATTCATTATTTTTTTGAATCCACAAACATTTTTATAAACCACAAACAATTTTAATTGTTTTAAATATATATTTTCTCAGTTGTCAGTTTCTCTCTTTTTTCCTTCGACTCTCCTACTTAGTATGGGCCGGGGCCTAATTAGGCCGACTGCCCAACGGTAGAAGTGAGCGTAACACCATGCCCCCGCTTTGGGCAGGCCCAAACTGCGTGGGTGGTTGTGTCCGGCCGCCTCCTTCCCTCAAGAATCACGGTTCTTATGCCTCCCGCCAGCGCCGCCGGCGGTCCTTGTCGTCTCCGCTGGCCTTAGGCTCATGGAGGCACAGTGGATCCCGGCCCTTGCCGGTGGAAGGGCTCCGTTTTTAGATGTGTCTTCGAAATTTGTTAACATTTTTGTCCTACTCAGGAAGGCGAGACGACGGCGACTCCCTAAGATGGAATAAGGCTCTCCCCAGCTAGCCATCGTTCCGGTGTGTCTCCGGCGGATCTGTCTTTCATGGATCTGCTCGGATCTCTTCGCCGTTCGTCTACGTTCGTGTGTCTTTGGGTTGGATCCTTCCGATCTACGCTACTCTTCATCGGCTGCGGCTGCTGTTCTGATGTGCCGGTCCCATGGGGTCTTAGCACGACGACTTCCCGACTATGTACTATAACAAGTTTTTCCCGGCTCCGGTGAGGGAGGGGCAATGACAGCAGCACGCCTTCGGCTCGCTTCAGTGCCGGTAGTCGTCGCTAGGTGCTCTAGAATCTGGATGTAATTTTTATTATATTTGGTGTTTGTTATACTGTCATGATTGAAGATGAATAGATCTGGTGTTTTCCTACAAAAAAATGCCTTGCAAATGTTATGCATAGAAAAAAGGCACACTGACATTCCAGTGCTGACTTGGATGGCATTATCAACCGTGTCAATTTTGCAACTTTACCTAAAGTTTCAATATTGCCCACCTATCTATATTGAAGTAAGTTTTTTTTTTCGCTTTTTTGTGATGTCTAGATTTACTCATATATTTATATTGTTCTTCCAATAAAATTGATGGGCACGGCAACGCATGCCTTTTGTTAATTGTAGATGATAAAGTAAAAAAATGTCATTCATTTAGAAGATTTTTTCGATAATTGAAGTATGAAAGTTTCTAGAAAGAAAAGCTGTTGTGTTGAGGTTTGTGCATATTGTGCATTGTAAAGTATAAAGTGAAAAATGGTATTCATTTAGAAGAAAAATGTTTGGATGGTTAAAATATGAAAGATTTTGAAACAAAGACGTGCTTGCGTTTTGAGGTCATGTGCATTTTGCTTAACATCAACCATGAAATTTTCTAAATTGAACTTGTGGTAGAATCATGTGGAGTGAAAATAATATCCAACGGCCATGAATACTCGGATTTGTCACCTTTGTATCATCAGATTGGCTTCATCTAGTGATCAATATTTCAATAGTACATAGGAGTATAGAAGTATAGATAAAGCTCTTATTTTGTGGCTTTGTGAGAATGTACTCTAAGTCTCCAACGAAGGGCTTCTCTAACCAATTCCCTAAAACCGGTTAGAGGAGTAAAAATTCTGATTTACTCCTCTAACCGAGACCTAGCCGAACCCTAAACTGTACAAGGGAATAACAATTTTACTCCTCTTGGTCGCCAAACACTATAAGAAATATGTCAACTTACGACCATCACTATTGGTCACTGAAAGGTCATTATTTTTCAATTGCGACCTTTTTGTGAGCAAAAACAGAAGGTCAAAAGCTGGCGGTCGTAAACTGAAATTTGTTGGTTAACATAGTAATTTCAAAATTTTCCTACGCACACGCAAGATCATGGTGATGCATAGCAACGAGAGGGGAGAGTGTGATCTACGTACCCTCGTAGACCGACAGCGGAAGCGTTATGACAACGCGGTTGATGTAGTCGTACGTCTTCACGACCCGACCGATCAAGCACCGAAACTACGTCACCTCCGAGTTCTAGCACACGTTCAGCTCGATGACGATCCCCGGACTCCGATCCAGCAAAGTGTCGGGGAAGAGTTCCGTCAGCACGATGGCGTGGTGACGATCTTGATGTTCAACTGTCGCAGGGCTTCGCCTAAGCACCACTACAATATTATCGAGGACTATGGTGGAAGGGGGCACCGCACACGGCTAAGAGAATGATCTTAGAGATCAACTTGTGTGTCTAGAGGTGCCCCTTGCCCCCGTATATAAAGGAGCAACGGGGGGTGCGGCCGGCCCTAGGAGGAGGCGCGCAGGAGGAGTCCTACTCCTACCGGGAGTAGGACTCCCCCCTTTCCCTAGTTGGATTAGGACTTGGGGGGGAAGGAAGAGAGGGGGAAAAGGAAAGGGGGGGCGCCGCCCCCCCTCCTTGTCCAATTCGGACTTGGGGGGGGGGGGGGGGGGGGGGGGGGGGGGAGGGGCGCGCGGCAGCCCCTAGGACTCCTCTCCTCTTTCTCCACTAGGCCCATTAAGGCCCATTAGGTTACCGGGGGGTTCCGGTAACCTCTCGGTACTCCGGTAAAATGCCGTTTTCACTCGGAACACTTCCGATGTCCAAACATAGGCTTCCAATATATCAATCTTTATGTCTCGACCATTTAGAGACTCCTCGTCATGTCCGTGATCACATCCGGGACTCCGAACGAACTTCGGTACATCAAAATATATAAACTCATAATGAAACTGTCATCGTAACGTTAAGCGTGCGGACCCTACGGGTTCGAGAACAATGTAGACATGACTGAGACATGTCTCCGGTCAATAACCAATAGCGGAACCTGGATGCTCATATTGGCTCCTACATATTCTATGAAGATCTTTATCGGTCATACCGCATAACAACATACGTTGTTCCCTTTGTCATCGGTATGTTACTTGCCCGAGATTCGATCGTCGGTATCTCAATACCTAGTTCAATCTCGTTACCGGCAAGTCTCTTTACTCGTTTCGTAATGCATCATCTTGCAACTAACTCATTAGTTGCAATGCTTGCAAGGCTTATGTGATGTGCATTACCGAGAGGGCCCAGAGATACCTCTCCGACAATCGGAGTGACAAATCCTAATCTCGAAATACGCCAACCCAACATGTACCTTTGGAGACACCTGTAGAGCTCCTTTATAATCACCCAGTTACGTTGTGACGTTTGGTAGCACACAAAGTGTTCCTCCGGCAAACGGGAGTTGCATAATCTCATAGTCATAGGAACATGTATAAGTCATGAAGAAAGCAATAGCAACATACTAAACGATCGGGTGCTAAGCTAATGGAATGGGTCATGTCAATCACATCATTCTCTAATGATGTGATCCCGTTAATCAAATGAAAACACATGTCTATGGTTAGGAAACATAACCATCTTTGATTAATGAGCTAGTCAAGTAGAGGCATACTAGTGACGTTTAGTTTGTCTATGTATTCACACAAGTATTATGTTTCCGGTTAATACAATTCTAGCATGAATAATAAACATTTATCATGATATAAGGAAATAAATAATAACTTTATTATTGCCTCTAGGGCATATTTCCTTCAGTCTCCCACTTGCACTAGAGTCAATAATCTAGATTACACACTAATGATTCTAACACCCATGGAGCTTTGGTGCTGACCATGTTTTGCTCATGGAAGAGGCTTAGTCAACGGGTCTGCTACATTCAGATCCGTATGTATCTTGCAAATCTCTATGTCTCCCACCTGGACTAGATCCCGAATGGAATTGAAGCGTCTTTTGATGTGCTTGGTTCTCTTGTGAAATCTGGATTCCTTTGCCAAGGCAATTGCACCAGTATTGTCACAAAAGATTTTCATTGGACCCGATGCACTAGGTATGACACCTAGATCGGATATGAACTCCTTCATCCAGACTCCTTCGTTTGCTGCTTCCGAAGCAGCTATGTACTCCGCTTCACATGTAGATCCCGCCACAACGCTTTGTTTAGAACTGCACCAACTGACAGCTCCACCGTTTAATATAAACACGTGTCCGGTTTGCGATTTAGAATCGTCCGGATCAGTGTCAAAGCTTGCATCAACGTAACCATTTACGATGAGCTCTTTGTCACCTCCATATACGAGAAACATATCCTTAGTCCTTTTCAGGTATTTCAGGATGTTCTTGACCGCTGTCCAGTGATCCACTCCTGGATTACTTTGGTACCTCCTTGCTAGACTTATAGCAAGACACACATCAGGTCTGGTACACAGCATTGCATACATGATAGAGCCTATGGCTGAAGCATAGGGAACATCTTTCATTTTCTCTCTATCTTCTGCATTGGTCGGACATTGAGTCTTACTCAATTTCACACCTTGTAACACAGGCAAGAATCCTTTCTTTGCTTGATCCATTTTGAACTTTTTCAAAATTTTGTCAAGGTATGTGCTTTGTGAAACTCCAATTAAGCGTCTTGATCTATCTCTATAGATCTTAATGCCCAATATGTAAGCAGCTTCACCGAGGTCTTCCATTGAAAAACTCTTATTCAAGTATCCCTTTATGCTATCCAGAAATTCTATATCATTTCTGATTAGTAATATGTCATCTACATATAATATCAGAAATGCTACAGAGCTCACTTTCTTGTAAATACAGGCTTCTCCAAAAGTCTGTACAAAACCAAATGCAGTGATCACACTATCAAAGCATTTATTCCAACTCCGAGATGCTTGCACCAGTCCATAAATTGATCGCTGGAGCTTGCACACTTTGTTAGCTCCCTTTGGATCGACAAAACCTTCCGTTTGCATCATATACAACTCTTCTTCCAGAAATCCATTCAGGAATGCAGTTTTGACATCCATCTGCCAAATTTCATAATCATAAAATGCGGCAATTGCTAACATGATTCGGACAGACTTAAGCATCGCTACGGGTGAGAAGGTCTCATTGTAGTCAATCCCTTGAACTTGCCGAAAACCTTTTGCGACAAGTCGAGCTTTGTAGACAGTAACATTACCGTCAGCGTCAGTCTTCTTCTTGAAGATCCATTTATTCTCAATTGCTTGCCGATCTTTGGGCAAGTCAACCAAAGTCCACACTTTGTTCTCATACATGGATCCCATCTCAGATTTCATGGCTTCAAGCCATTTTGCGGAATCTGGGCTCACCATCGCTTCTCCATAGTTTGTAGGTTCATCATGATCTAGTAGCATGACTTCCAGAACAGGATTACCGCACCACTCTGGTGCGGATCTTACTCTGGTTGATCTACGAGGTTCAGTAGTATCTTGTTCTGAAGTTTCATGATCATTATCATTAGTTTCCTCACTAATTGGTGTAGGTGTCACAGAAACTGGTTTCTGTGATGTACTACTTTCCAATAAGGGAGTAGGTACAGTTACCTCATCAAGTTCTACTTTCCTCCCACTCACTTCTTTTGAGAGAAACTCCTTCTCTAGAAAGTTTCTGAATTTAGCAACAAAAGTCTTGCCTTCGGATCTGTGATAGAAGGTGTATCCAATAGTTTCCTTTGGATATCCTATGAAGACACATTTCTCCGATTTGGGTTCGAGCTTATCAGGTTGAAGCTTTTTCACATAAGCATCGCAGCCCCAAACTTTCAGAAACGATAACTTTGGTTTCTTGCCAAACCAAAGTTCATAAGGCGTCGTCTCAACGGATTTTGATGGTGCCCTATTTAACGTGAATGCGGCCGTCTCTAAAGCATAACCCCAAAATGATAGCGGTAAATCAGTAAGAGACATCATAGATCGCACCATATCTAGTAAAGTACGATTTCGACGTTCAGACACACCATTATGCTGTGGTGTTCCGGGTGGCGTGAGTTGCGAAACTATTCCGCATTTTTTCAAATGTACACCAAACTCGTAACTCAAATATTCTCCTCCACGATCAGATCGTAGGCATTTTATTTTCTTGTTACGATGATTTTCAACTTCACTCTGAAATTCTTTGAACTTTTCAAATGTTTCAGACTTATGTTTCATTAAGTAGATATACCCATATCTGCTTAAGTCATCTGTGAATGTGAGAAAATAACGATATCCGCCACGAGCCTCAACATTCATCGAACCACATACATCTGTATGTATGATTTCCAACAAATCTGTTGCTCTCTCCATAGTACCGGAGAACGGTGTTTTAGTCATCTTGCCCATGAGGCACGGTTCGCAAGTACCAAGTGATTCATAATCAAGTGGTTCCAAAAGTCCATCAGTATGGAGTTTCTTCATGCGCTTTACACCGATATGACCTAAGTGGCAGTGCCACAAATAAGTTGCACTATCATTATCAACTCTGCATCTTTTGGCTTCAACATTATGAATGTGTGTCACTACTATCGAGATTTAATAAGAATAGACCACTCTTCAAGGGTGCATGACCATAAAAGATATTACTCATATAAATAGAACAGCCATTATTCTCTGATTTAAATGAATAACCGTCTCGCATCAAACAAGATCCAGATATAATGTTCATGCTTAACGCTGGCACCAAATAACAATTATTTAGGTCTAATACTAATCCCGAAGGTAGATGTAGAGGTAGCGTGCCGACTGCGATCACATCGACTTTGGAACCATTTCCCACGCGCATCGTTATCTCGTCCTTAGCCAATCTTCGCTTAATCCGTAGTCCCTGTTTCGAGTTGCAAATGTTAGCAACAGAACCAGTATCAAATACCCATGTGCTACTGCGAGCATTAGTAAGGTACACATCAATAACATGTATATCACATATACCTTTGTTCACCTTGCCATCCTTCTTATCCGCCAAATACTTGGGGCAGTTCCGCTTCTAGTGACCAGTCTGCTTGCAGTAGAAGCACTCAGTTTCAGGCTTAGGTCCAGATTTGGGTTTCTTCTCCTGAGTAGCAACTTGCTTGCTGTTATTTTTGAAGTTCCTCTTCTTCTTCCCTTTGCCCTTTTTCTTGAAACTAGTGGTCTTGTTGACCATCAACACTTGATGCTCCTTTTTGATTTCTACCTCCGCACCTTTCAGCATTGCGAAGAGCTCGGGAATTGTCTTATTCATCCCTTGCATATTATAGTTCATCACGAAGCTCTTGTAGCTAGGTGGAAGTGATTGGAGAATTCTGTCAATGACGCAATCATCTAGAAGATTAACTCCCAATTGAATCAAGTGATTATTATACCCAGACATTTCGAGTATATGCTCACTGACAGAACTGTTCTCCTCCATCTTGCAGCTATATAACTTATTGGAGACTTCATGTATCTCAATCCGGGCATTTGCTTGAAATATTAACTTCAACTCCTGGAACATCTCATATGCTCCATGACGTTCAAAATGTCGTTGAAGTCCCGATTCTAAGCCGTAAAGCATGGCACACTGAACTATCGAGTAGTCATCAGCTTTGCTCTGCCAGACGTTCATAACATATGGTGTTGCTCCAGCAGCAGGCCTGGCACCCAGCGGTGCTTCCAGGACGTAATTCTTCTGTGCAGCAATGAGGATAATCCTCAAGTTACGGACCCAGTCTGTGTAATTGCTACCATCATATTTCAACTTTGATTTCTCAAGGAACACATTAAAATTCAACGGAACAACATCACGGGCCATCTATCTACAATCAAACATAAACAAGCAAGATACTATCAGGTACGAAGTTCATGATAAATTTAAGTTCAATTAATCATATTACTTACGAACTCCCACTTAGATAGACATCCCTCTAATCCTCTAAGTGATCACGTGATCCAAATCAACTAAACCATGTCCGATCATCACGTGAGATGGAGTAGTTTCATTGGTGAACATCACTATGTTGATCATATCTACTATATGATTCACGCTCGACCTTTCGGTCTCCGTGTTCCGAGGCCATATCTGTATATGCTTGGCTCATCAAGTATAACCTGAGTATTCCGCGTGTGCAACTGTTTTGCACCCGTTGTATTTGAACGTAGAGCCTATCACACCCGATCATCACGTGGTGTCTCAGCACGAAGAACTTTCGCAACGGTGCATACTCAGGGAGAACACTTCTTGATAATTAGTGAGAGATCATCTTAAAATGCTACCGTCAAACAAAGCAAGATAAGATGCATAAAAGATAAACATCACATGCAATCAATATAAGTGATATGATATGGCCATCATCATCTTGTACTTGTGATCTCCATCTCCGAAGTACCGTCATGATCACCATCGTCACCGGCGCGACACCTTGATCTCCATCGTAGCATCGTTGTCGTCTCGCCAATCTTATGCTTCCACGACTATCGCTACCGCTTAGTGATAAAGTAAAGCATTACAACGCGATTGCATTGCATACAATAAAGCGACAACCATATGGCTCCTGCCAGTTGCC
This sequence comes from Triticum urartu, assembly GCF_003073215.2. Classification (NCBI taxonomy): domain Eukaryota; kingdom Viridiplantae; phylum Streptophyta; class Magnoliopsida; order Poales; family Poaceae; genus Triticum; species Triticum urartu. The sequence continues at coordinate 35,133,869 of NC_053022.1, forward strand.
GATAACTTGGTTACAAAACATGATCATCTCATACAATAAAATTTAGCATCATGTCTTAACCATATCACATCACAACATGCCCTACAAAAACAAGTTAGACGTCCTCTACTTTGTTGTTGCAAGTTTTACGTGGCTTCTACGGGCTTAAGCAAGAACCAATCTTACCTACGCATCAAAACCACAACGATAGTTTGTCAAGTTGGTGCTGTTTTAACCTTCGCAAGGACCGGGCGTAGCCACACTTGGTTCAACTAAAGTTGGAGAAACTGACATCCGCCAGCCACCTGTGTGCAAAGCACGTCGGTAGAACCAGTCTCGCGTAAGCGTACGCGTAATGTCGGTCCGGGCCGCTTCATCCAACAATACCGCCGAACCAAAGTATGACATGCTGGTAAGCAGTATGACTTATATCGCCCACAATTCACTTGTGTTCTACTCGTGCATATAACATCAACACATAAAACCTGGCTCGGATGCCACTGTTGGTTAACGTAGTAATTTCAAAATTTTCCTACGCACACGCAAGATCATGGTGATGCATAGCAACGAGAGGGGAGAGTGTGATCTACGTACCCTCGTAGACCGACAGCGGAAGCATTATGACAACGCGGTTGATGTAGTCATACGTCTTCACGGCCCGACCGATCAAGCACCGAAACTACGACACCTCCGAGTTCTAGCACACGTTCAGCTCGATGACGATCCCCGGACTCCGATCCAGCAAAGTGTCGGGGAAGAGTTCCATCAGCATGACGGCATGGTGACGATCTTGATGTTCAACTGTCACAGGGCTTCGCCTAAGCACCACTACAATATTATCGAGGACTATGGTGGAAGGGGGCACCGCACATGGCTAAGAGAACGATCTTAGAGATCAACTTGTGTGTCTAGAGGTGCCCCCTGCCCCCGTATATAAAGGAGCAAGGGGGGGTGCGGACGGCCCTAGGAGGAGGCGCGCAGGAGGAGTCCTACTCCTACCGGGAGTAGGACTCCCCCCTTTCCCTAGTTGGATTAGGACTTGGGGGGAAGGAAGAGAGTGGGAAAAGGAAGGGGGGGGGGCCCCCCCCCTCCTTGTCCAATTCGGACTTGGGGGGGGGGAGGGGTGCGCGGCAGCCCCTAGGCCTCCTCTCCTCTTTCTCCACTAGGCCCATTAAGGCCCATTAGGTTACCGGGGGGTTCCGGTAACCTCCCGGTACTCCGGTAAAATGCCGTTTTCACTCGGAACACTTCCGATGTCCAAACATAGGCTTCCAATATATCAATCTTTATGTATCGACCATTTCGAGACTCATCGTCATGTCCGTGATCACATCCTGGACTCCGAACGAACTTTGGTACATCAAAATATATAAACTCATAATGAAACTGTCATCGTAACGTTAAGCGTGCGGACCCTACGGGTTCGAGAACAATGTAGACATGACTGAGACATGTCTCCGGTCAATAACCAATAGCGGAACCTGGATGCTCATATTGGCTCCTACATATTCTACGAAGATCTTTATCGGTCAGACCGCATAACAACATACGTTGTTCCCTTTGTCATCGGTATGTTACTTGCCCGAGATTCGATCGTCGGTATCTCAATACCTAGTTCAATCTCGTTATCGGCAAGTCTCTTTACTCGTTTCATAATGCATCATCTTGCAACTAACTCATTAGTTGCAATGCTTGCAAGGCTTATGTGATGTGCATTAGCGAGAGGGCCCAAAGATATCTCTCCGACAATCGGAGTGACAAATCCTAATCTCGAAATACGCCAACCCAACATGTACCTTTGGAGACACCTGTAGAGCTCCCGTATAATCACCCAGTTACGTTGTGACGTTTGGTAGCACACAAAGTGTTCCTCCGGCAAACGGGAGTTGCATAATCTCATAGTCATAGGAACCTGTATTAAGTCATGAAGAAAGCAATAGCAACATACTAAACGATCGGGTGCTAAGCTAATGGAATGGGTCATGTCAATCACATCATTCTCTAATGATGTGATCCCGTTAATCAAATGACAACACATGTCTATGGTTAGGAAACATAACCATCTTTGATTAATGAGCTAGTCAAGTAGAGGCATGCTAGTGACGTTTAGTTTGTCTATGTATTACCACAAGTATTATGTTTCCGGTTAATACAATTCTAGCATGAATAATAAACATTTATCATGATATAAGGAAATAAATAATAACTTTATTATTGCCTCTAGGGCATATTTCCTTCAAAATTAACGACCTTCTTTGTGATATGCAAAAGGTCGTTGGTTCTACGACCAAATTCTTTATCACTGGCGGCCTCCCCAGGCCACGTAGGTTCCAGCGTGGCACGCTGACATGGATAAGAATCAGCCCGATCCATTTAGGTGCTTTAGATGGGCCGAGCCCATTAATTCAGCCTTTTAAATATATTTTTTGTGTTAATTTTTGCTAGCTACATGGGCCTAGCCCAGTAATTCGGCCTTTTTAATTTCTTTGCCTATCCCTTTTGACAGATTTTTGTTTGGTCTTATATTTTTCTGGGCCATTTCCTTGCTGGGCCTCTCAAGTTTTCCCCTCAGAAATAATTGTTCAATATATCATGGGTTGGGCCGAAATAATTGATCCAATCCAACTTCTTTTATTATGCCATTGACATTACAACACATCACACTACAAGCTATCTTGGGCCTAGCCCAGTTCCTATACATTTTCAAAGAAACATGGAATATTATAGGAGCCCAAAATATCTTTACATGCATTCATTCTAGCAGTACATATCTTTACATCAAAGGAACTAGCAAAGAAAAGAAAATAGATGAAAAGACATCACAGAAGTTCCTATTGTCCTCCTCCAACATTTGAAAACCTTCACCTGGCAGTAGATCAATCATGAGTGAGAAACAATACAACAGCAAAAAAATGTTCAGACGATGCAAAAAATAACAGTCATTACACATGGTATTCGCGTACAGACTGTAAGTCATGGATCCATTACACATAGTTTTTGTGTTGTGGACTATCTTCATGCAATTGCTACTTGGTAAGGCATTACAATGCTCCAGGAAGTGTACCACACTATAGTTAACAGTATGCACAACTAGGAATTGTAAGTCACATTGCATATCCACACCAAAAACTAAGTCAAACATGCATGCTACTAATCCACTGTCCTGTAGTTGTGTCAAACCCACCAACATCAGTATTCAGTAGTACTCAACCAATGAAAGTAGAAAAATTTACTACCTCATCACCCATTTCGCGCAGGTTCTTGATGAAGTTCTGGAACTGGTTCTTGTACCCAGAGATGTAGCTGCAAACATGCATGGAAGACGCACACAAAATTAGTTCACATATACTAGGAAATTAACAGAATAGCTTATTCGACTAGTGCCATCAAGTTACACCAATTCACGACATGGAGAAGAAAGGAGCATGACACGAAATATTTATGTAATACGGTTGATTATTCAGAGAAGTTAAACTAAGTACTGGTCACCCAAAACTGAATTTCTTGTAATCCAAACAACACAAACAGCAGGGAGGTGGTTGCATAGATACAAATCCATGTGGTAGCGGCAAAATTGACCAATCTGGACTGCATCTTCTCTGTTTGGTACTAACTAAATAAAAAACTAGACTTGTTCATACAAATCCCTCTTGAATTCCTTGACACAACCAGGATTTGCATATAATATTCCTTAATTTAGCGGCATTAGTAAGCAGAGAAAGAGGGGGAGGGAGATGGGGATGCTACTGAAGGAAATATGCCCTAGAGGCAATAATAAATTTATTATTTATTTCCTTATTTCATGATAAATGTTTATTATTCATGCTAGAATTGTATTAACCGAAAACATAATACATGTGTGAATACATAGACAAACATAGTGTCACTAGTATACCTCTACTTGACTAGCTCATTGATCAAAGATGGTTAAGTTTCCTAAACATAGACATGAGTTGTTATTTGATCAATGGGATCACATCATTAGGAGAATGATGTGATTGACTTGACCCATTCCGTTAGCTTAGCACTTGATCGTTTGTTTACTGCTATTGCTTTCTTCATGACTTATACATGTTCTTATGACTATGAGACTATGCAACTCCCGAATACCGGAGGAACACTTTGTGTGCTACCAAACGTCACATCGTAACTGGGTGATTATAAAGGTGCTCTACAGGTGTCTCCGATGGTACTTGTTGAGTTGGCATAGATCAAGATTAGGATTCGTCACTCCGATTGTCGGAGAGGTATCTCTGGGCCCTCTCGGTAATACACATCACTATAAGCCTTGCAAGCTTGATAACTAATGAGTTAGTTACGGGGTGATGTATTAAGGAACGAGTAAAGAGACTTGCCGGTAACGAGATTGAACTAGGTATTGGATACCGACGATCGAATCTCGGGCAAGTAACATACCGATGACAAAGAGAACAACGTATAGTGTTGTGCGGTTTGACCAATAAAGATCTTCGTAGAATATGTAGGAACCAATATGAGCATCCAGGTTCCGCTATTGGTTATTGACCGGAGACATGTCTCGGTCATGTCTACATAGTTCTCGAACCAGTAGGGTCCGCACGCTTAAAGTTTGATGACGGTTATATTATAAGTTTATGTGTTTTGATGTACCGAAGGAAGTTCGGAGTCCTGGATGTGATTACGGACATGATGAGGAGTCTCGAAATGGTGGAGACATAAAGATTGATATATTGGAAGCCTATATTTGCTTATCAGAAGTGTTCCGGGTGAAATCGGGATTTAACCGGAGTACCGGGGGTTACCGGAACCCCCCGGGGGTTTGATGGGCCAAGATGGGCCTTAGTGGAGAAGAGGAGGGGCGGCCAGGGCAGGACGCACGCCCCCTCTCCCTCTAGTCCAAATTGGACTAGGAGGGGGGGGGGGCGCGCCCCCTTTCCTTTATCTCTCCCTCCTCCTTCCCCCTTCTCCTACTCCAACTAGGAAAGGAGGGAGTCCTACTCCCGGTGGGAGTAGGACTCCTCCCTGGCGTGCCTCCTTCTGGCCGGCCGCCTCTCCCCCTTGCTCCTTTATATACGGGGGCAGGGGGCACCTCTAGACACACAAGTTGATCACAAAGATCTCTCCCAGCCGTGTGTGGTGCCCCCTCCACCATAATCCACCTCAGTAATACTGTAGCGGTGTTTAGGCGAAGCCCTGCTGCGGTAGCTTCATCAACATCATCACCACGCCGTCATGTTGGCGAAACTCTTCCCAGAGCTCTACTGGATTGTGAGTTCGCGGGACGTCACTGAGCTGAACATGTGCTGAACGCGGAGGTGCCGTATGTTCGGTACTTAGGATCGGTCGATCGTGAAGACGTACGACTACATCAACCGCGTTGTCATAACTCTTCCGCTTAACGGTCTACTGATAACCCACAAGTCTAGGGGATCGCAACAGTTTTCGATAAGTAAGAGTGTCGAACCCAACGAGGAGCTAAAGGCAGAACAAATATTCTCTCAAATTCTATCGACCACCGATACAACTCTACGCACGCTTGACGTTCGCTTTACCTAGAACAAGTATGAAACTAGAAGTACTTTGTAGGTGTTGTTGGATAGGTTTGCAAGATAATAAAGATTACGTAAATAAAAAGTAGGGGCTGTTTAAATAATTACACAACTAAGTTAGTTTTAGTAAAGAGCTTTTTGTTACGAGAAAGTTATTTGTCCCTAGGCAATCGATAACTAGACCGGTAATCATTATTGCAATTTTATATGAGGGAGAGGCATAAGCTAACATACTTTCTCTAATTGAATCGTATGCACTTATGATTGGAACTCTAGCAAGCATCCGCAACTACTAAAGATCATTAAGGTAAAACCCAACCATAGCATTAAAGCATCAAGTCCTCTTTATCCCATACGCAACAACCCCCTTACTCGGGTTTGTGTTTCAGTCACTCACGCAACCCACTATAAGCGAATCATGAACGTATTGCAACACCCTACAGCGGGGATCCCTCACGCTTGTGCGACACGGAGAGCACCATAGGATAGCACCAATAATAAAACATGCAACTCAAACCAATCTTGATCATCAAATAGCCCACAGGACAAAACAGATCTACTGAAACATCATAGGATAGCCATACATCATTTGGAAATAATATATAGCGTTAAGCACCATGTTTAAGTAGAGATTACGGCGGGTAAGAGAGAAGTTACATAGCTTCATAGAGGGGGAAGAGTTGGTGATGATGGCGGTGAAGTTGTTGGTGAAGATTGCGGTGATGATGATGGCCACGACAGCGTTCCGGCGCCACCGGAAGAGAAGGGGAGAGGGGGACCCATCTTCTTCTTCTTCCTTGACCTCCTCCCTAGATGGGAGAAGGGTTTTCCCTCTGGTCCTTGGCCTCCATGCCGTGGGAGGGGTGAGAGCCCCTCCGAGATTGGATCTGTCTCTCTGTCTCTCTCTGTTTCTGCGTTCTCAGATTCTACCCTTTTACTGTTTCTTATATTCCCGGAGATCCGTAACTCCGATTAGGCTGAAATTTTAACACGATCTCTATCCGGATATTAGATTTCTTGCGGCGAAAGAAGGGCACCAACCGCCTTACGGGGTGGCCACGAGGGTCAGGGGCGCGCCAAGGGGGGTGGGGCGCGCCCCCCTGCCTCGTGCCTCCCTCGGGCACCGTCTCGCGTGGATTTTTCTTCCCAAAAATCATATATATTCCAAAAAAAATCTCCATTAGTTTTTATCCCGTTTGGACTCCGTTTTATATGGATATTCTGCAAAACAAAAAACATGCTACAAACAGGAACTGGCACTGGGCACTAGATCAATATGTTAGTCCCAAAAATAGTATAAAAAGTTGCCAAAAGTATATGAATGTTGTAGAATATTGGCATGGAACAATAAAAAATTATAGATACAATGGAGACGTATCAGCATCCCCAAGCTTAATTCCTGCTCGTCCTCGAGTAGGTAAATGAAAAAAGAATTTTTTTGATGTGGAATGCTACCTAGCATAATATTGATCACATATCTAATCATGGCATGAATATTAAGATACGAGTGATTCAAAGAAATAGTCTATCATTTGACATAAAAACAATAATACTTCAAGCCTACTAATAAAGCAATCTTGTCTTTTCAAAATAACATGGCCAAAGAAAGTTATCCCTACAAAATCATATAGTCTGGCTATGCTCCATCTTCACCACACAAAATATTCACATCATGCACAACCCCGATGACAAGCCAAGCAATTGTTTCATACTTTTGACGTTGTCAAACCTTTTCAACTTTCACGCAATACATGAGCATGAGCCATGGACATAGCACTATAGGTGGAATAGAATGGTGGTTGTGGATAAGACAAAAAGGAGAAGATAGTCTCACATCAACTAGGCGTATCAACGGGCTATGGAGATGCCCATCAATAGATATCAATGTGAGTGAGTAGGGATTGCCATGCAACGGATGCACCAAGAGCTGTAAGTGTATGAAAGCTCAGACTGAAAACTAAGTGGGTGTGCATCCAACTTGCTTGCTCATGAAGACCTCGGGCATTTGAGGAAGCCCATCATCGGAATATACAAGCCAAGTTCTATAATGAAAATTCCCACTAGTATATGAAAGTGATAACTCAAGAGTCTCTCTATACACTACTAGGGAAATGCCTAGCAGCAGCGCGGGTTTTCGGCCTTTTAGTAGCGCGGGGGCTGGCGCTACTAATAAGGCGCTATAGCTAACGTATAGCAGTAGCGCTGGTCCACCCACGCTACTGCTACACAAGTGTTGCAGCAGCACGCTTAAAGGAACCTCGCTGCTGCTAATAGCTATAGCACGCTTCCCATGTGCGCGCTACTGCTACAACCGCGCTGCTGCTAACTTTTCTCCACTTGCTACTGCTAATTTTAGTAGTTTTTTGTTTTTTTTGGCATATTTGTTTTGTATTTGAACAGGCTTTATAGAAGAATCTTTAGCACATACAAATGTCATCATGATACACATACAAATGCCTGCGAGACCACAAATGTAATCATAGCATATACATACAAATAGTCTTGTCATAATCATCATCCAACACAAAGTGGTATGTTGTCATCATCTCGAAAATAGCGATACATGCAAGTCTCGAATACTTGCAACTACAACGTCATCCATCTAAACAAAGGTATACACGAGAAGAGCTATCACTATGAGTGAGAGCGGAACTATGCAGTACATGAGATGGCGGTTACGAGTCCTCTCTCGCGCTAGCGTGAACCTCAAGTAACTAGCTTCTCCTTCTTGTCTGCTTTTGAAGCCTTTATGGCTGGCGTCTGAGAACCCATTCACTTGCGCCTGATACTCATGCCACTCATTGTACACCCCCGGAACCTTCCCTTTGTACACGACATAGCAGTTCCATCTCGCCATCAAGAAACTAGGTACCTGTTAGAGATGCATGTTCATGAAGAGGATGTACAATCATATATATGCAACAAAATATACTAGAGAACACCGAAAAAGAAAGGGTTAGCAACTAGATGCAACATACAGTACACAAATTAATTAACTAGAGGTACGTAGGTCATCGTACGCAAACTAACAAAGTAGCGTTACGCAAGTTCGGCAGGGATCATGGACATCACAAAGTTGCATCGCTACAAATAGTATACAAGTTCAACCGACACATATCATCATCATCGGCATCATAAATCACTAGAAGTTCCATCCTTCCATATCATCGAGGATGGACCCTAGCTTCTTGAACGGCGTGAGGTCTAGACGTTGCATGCCTATGCGAGTTCGGACGTCAGCTCGCGATATAGGGCCGTGATGGAACATCCCCTTCTCATAGACGACTTCTTTCATGATGATCGTCGCAATGTCGCTTTGGATGCGAAAGAAGTCATCTCTAAGTTTATAATCCGCTTCTCCATGAGATTCTAGCCACTTGTGGATATGATCATCATTTCTGCTTCTCATGCGAAGCTTTTGGTGATCCGTGTTGAACTGATTCATGAGATGGAGGATGTACAATCCATCCTTCTTGCTTGGTTTTGGGACTTGGATGCAGGAGAAGTTAGTTTTATGCACGAAACCCATCTTCTTGTTCCTTTGTTTCCTGATCTGCATGTGGCCACCTCTAAAGCTGAAGCCTTGGAGAGCATCATCTAGAATATTCATTATGTGGGTGTAGTATTTTTTCTCGTAGTCTCTGGAAGGGTCAAAATACACGGCGTGGGAGACTTGCGGATAAAGAACGATAAGGACGGCGCACCCGTTGCTGCGGGGAAAAGACACCTCAAATTATTCCCCATAGAGAGAGAAGGAATGATTGAAATGTATGAAAGGGTTGTTCGAAACTGACTTACTTTGGATGATAAGGCACGAGGACAATTTCCCGGTCCTTATTCTGTACCATGAAGTTTTGGAGGTAGTCCCTAGCAGTTTCACGCTCAAAGTCGCCAAGACTCAAGAAAGACTCGTGCATGTAGTACGGATCCGCCACACAGATTTGCGAGACTTCTTCACTATTCATGACAGAGCTCATATGTAGTGCAAAAAGGCGGACGATTGTAAAATTGAGCTGCCTTGTCAGAAACATCTCAAAGATATGGTCAAATCGCAGGAAGAACACCTCCGCGGGCCGTGTCTCAACATAGCACTTCCCCTCAGGCACACGAGCCGCGTATGTCGGATATCCTGGATCCTTTGAGGCTAGTAGGCTTTTCTCAGTCGACAGCACATGGTCGTGCAGTCTCCTGAGATCCCCTGATAGTGCCTCCAGCGGTTTCGGCGGTAGCATCGGCTCGCCCGTGAGATGGAACATGGCCGCACCTTTCACGGGTACACGCTCTTCAGAATGCATCGTTTGGCTGCTATGTACAAGACTGAGCTCTTGCCTCTCTTCCTTCCTCGGGCAGCGCTTTCTTTAAAGCCATTAAGCTAGGCATATAGTGCTCAAGTAGTGAATCCACCCGAATCCCAAGGTATATCAAAGCCAATTTTAATTAACAATGATTTGTTAGTTAGTAGTGAGCACAAAGCAACATATATCAAGCCAAGACGAAGTCTAACTCTCTTCCTATGCATCGACATGTCATAAAAGAACAATTCATGCACACATAGTAAAGGCCAATGCATAGTATAAACAGTTTCTTGCAATTTTATCATATTGGAAACATAAAGAGGTGGAGATATAGTTCCTCTCTCATAATAATTGCAAGTAGGAGCAGCAAGCACATGGATATTATATTCATCAAAATCATCATGTGTAATAGTAAAAGGCAACCCATCAATATAATCCTTAATAAGCACAAACTTCTCCGATATAGTGTAGTTTGGAGAATTCAAAAAGATAATAGGACTATCATGTGTGGGTGCAATAGCAACAATTTCATGTTTAACATAAGGAACTATAGCAAGTTCATATCCATGAGCATAATTCATATTGGCATCTTGGCCACAAGCATAGCAAGCATCATCAAAAAGGGATATTTCAAAAGAATCAATGGGTTCATAGCAATTATCATAGCATTCATCCTTCGGTAAGCATGAAGGGAAATTAAACAATGTATGAGTTGAAGAGTTACTCTCATTAGAAGGTGGGCACGGGTGATCAATCCGCTCTTCCTCCTTTTGTTCTTCGCTCTCCTCCTCATCTTTTTCATCTAATGAGCTCACTGTTTCATCAATTTCTTCTTCCATAGATTCCTGCAAAATATTAGTCTCTTCTGGGACAGCGGAGACTTTCTCAATAAACGCATCAATATCAGAATTGTATTCATAATTCTCATAACAATATTTAAGGATAGCAAAATTTTCAGGTCTGTAGACAGCATCATAAAGATTTTCATATTCTTTGAACATAGATTCAATTTCATAAGCACCCATAAAAGCAAAAAATTCTTCTATTTGTTCCACATCATAGTAGTCATATATTGTAACACCCCAAAATTTTTAACAATGATCTGTTTATTAAAATTTTGCAAGGAAATTAAATTTTCCATTTTCTGTTTTTTCTTTGATTTCAGAACCATTCTCTTCTTTGTTATTATGGAGTTTTTACCCCAAGTGAAAACTTTTCAAATATATTATTGGACTTGTTTACCCTCTCGAGAAAACTTTTCTTTTTCTCAGTGGAATTAATTGTAAAATTATTTTTCCTGATTTTTTTCTCTAAAAATGGTTTCCCATGGTTTTAGGGTCCCATTTGAACTACAACCCTTTGATAAATTTATTTAAAATTCCAACCAAAATTTGGGGATGTCATGTGATGTTTTTAAATCACTTTTATGCAAAAACATCTTTTATTTATTGGAGATTTTGAGCTCTACCTCAAGTTTTCAGAACTGGTCTAGATGGTAGTATTGCACTACAACCTATTTAAATATTTCTTTATAGCTTCCACCAAAATTAGGGGATGTTAATAGGAGTATATTATTCAACTTTATGCAAAAACCTAGTGCTGTTCTTTGAAAAATTTGAGTGAATCAACCTCATCTTCATTCTGGCCCAGTTGGGTGTTTTCTACTGCAACCCTATTTATTTTTGCTCTAGTAACCATGAGCTTTCTCCTGCTTGTAGTACACCCTACAAGACTCTTAAGTCCAGGAGGTTGGAATCATTAGAGCATTTTTGGTACTTGAAATAATGCCATTTACCTTCTGTCCAGAACTGTAGTTTTGCAAAACTTGCACTAACAAGTTTCTAGCTTTGACCAACTAACCTTGCCATCCTCACCTGCATCTGAAGAGACTAGGATCTGGAGATTTTGGCCACCCTAAGAGTTACCAAGATGCCCTTGGCATTTTGTCAAACACCCTGTGTGCATAGCCAGATTTGGCATGATTTTAAGTTTACATTGTGAACTTGATCCTCTGACCCAACAACCTTGTCCACTAAGCTCCCAACTAACTCTAACCTAGTCCTGTTAATTGCCAGCCTCGCTCAAACACTCTAGGCTACCCTGGCATTCTGTCGAGCATGTCGCGTGCGTGCTCTGGGCGTGCCCAGAGCGCACGTTTTGCACGCGCGCGCACAATCGAGCCGCCGCGTTCGCCCTGGCCCTTGCTCGCGTACAGAGCCACGCCCGTACCCATCCACTCATCAGAGCCCTCCAAGCTTCCCCTAGCGCCCTACAGCACCGCCGTCAGAGCCCCCTTGGCGGCACGCCGGTGTCCGCAGCAGGCTTCTGCCACGGACGGCGCTGCCCGAGCCTCCTCCGTTCGCCAGCTGCCCTCGTGTGCAGGCCGTCCTCATCCACTCGCCCTCCCAACCCCGCTAGCCTCCACCACGTCGCCCTGCTGCAAACAGAACGGTGGTTCGCCGGCGACCTTATCCACGGCCGCGGAACCGACATGGCTGCGCTATATAAGGAGCCCCCGAGCTCGTCCAGGCCCTCAAGCAACCTCATACCACCTCTCTAGAGCCCCCCATAGCCAGAGAACGACGGGAGGAGGTCGTCTTCCTCACCTCCGACAGGTTCGGCCGCCGCCACGCTCCGGTGAAATCCGGCCAAGACCGAGGCCCCCAAACCCCTCTCGTGCTTCCATCCTCCTCCCCTCGACCATGCGGAGACAACCAGCATCTCAGCCTCGATCGGGAGCCACCATAGCCCAAATCCCCAATCGTGCCCGAAGCCATCTCCACCGCGAAGCTCACCGCCGGCGACCCCCTCCAACCCCACCAACCTAGCGACTACCGGGAGGACCGCCATGGGCTGGCGGATCCATCCCTGCCCTCGGATGCCCTCGAGGAGCCGTCGTTCGCCGACAAAGATCGCCGGAGCTCCGCCTCCGTTCGGCCAAAGGAGAGGGGGAGGCGGGGGATGACTGGTCAAACCTGACCAGTGGGCCCAAGGGACCCACTGTCAGTGACCCCGAGCCGGCCCGCGCTGGTTTAAGTGAAGACGTAGAGGGCCATAGTACGTCTTCGCTGCCCCGAAAACGTATTCTCATTCGAGACGTTTTCTTTTTTTTTGTTTTATTTTAAAAACAGATTTTGATTGGCTATATTTTTTTAAATAAAACTCCAAATGAATTGATTCTTTTTCCTACCTCTCTCAAATTTCACCTAGTTTATTTTAAGATTTATTTCAAAAATATTTAGGACAACTTTTTGTACTATTTTTAAAGTATGTGTTATTTGAATATTTTTTTAATAGGAAAAAGAGAGAGAAGAAAGCTTTCAAAAAGTATTGGAGTGCACCCCACCTCTCCACACCTTGAAGGCAAGCATTTTTGAACCCTGGCATAATATTATCGTGTGTTGTTTGATACAGTTACAACTCCACCGTGACACGGAGTATCTGTTATTTTTTTTGTGAGGATATGATCATACTCATGAGTGCATATTGGTGATCTCATGCTATTGGAGCTTGATATGTTTGCGATAGTAATCATCCTCACATGCCTTTCATGCCTACCGGAAGGAAGCCGAGAAAGTCTCTATCTTGGGTAGACACGAGCTTATCTCTGGTTCCCCGTCGAGATGGTTGTGTCCGGTATGGCAAGATGAGGTATGAGGACTAGTGATTCTGCCTGTTGGTTGAAACATATTTGTTATCCTAATCGTGCAGGAAATACTTAAACCTCCTGAGTCGACCATAGATCGAGTCTTGTTCCGGTAACCCCCATACTTGTTTCGTGCTACCACTTGTCCCTGCCATAAGTAGGGTACGGTTCAGTAAGTTGTCAACCCCTTTCCTAGCACACACCGTACAGAGAGGCCATGGTGGAAGATACCGGAGGCATCCGGTAGGCATGCCACCTAGTCCGGGGGCATGGGTGTTTTCGGTTGTAGCCGAAGGGGTAGCTCCCCTAGTTTGTGCGCGGTATAAATTTTGTGATCCCATGCTAGTCGAGGTTGTAGCCTCCCCACTTAGAGTTTTGCTTAACAGGTGTCAAGGGTGATTCCAGACACCGGTGAGTTAGGCTGGTGTGTGCGAACAGGTGTGTTTTTAATCAAAAGACCGTAGACGGAATTAGTCCCGGTGGACTACAGAAATCCTTTACTCGTGTGTAAAGAGTACACCCTCTGTAGAGATTATACCTATTCGAATAGCCGTGTCCATGGTTAAGGACTACAGTCTGGGATGGGTCAAGTGTCGGTCTTAGTGTCGGTCTTCGGAGGAGAAACTGCTAAACCAGAACATTGATTATGACCTGTGACATATGATGATTATGTTTACTATTATTGTGGAATAACCATTTGTATTATTTGAATTGAGTATCCCTGGGACGGTTCTACCTCCTAGATATTCACTGTGATTATTCTTATATGAGCCCTTTATGTGGTGTCGCTCAGACGCCCGACTGTGGCATGCTTGTTATATCTTTTATATATAAGCCCTTTATGTGGTGTCGCTCAGACACCCGACTGTGGCATGCTTGTTATATCTTTTATATATAAGCCCTTTATGTGGTGTCGCTCAGACGCCCGACTGTGGCATGCTTGTTATATCTTTTATATATAAGCCCTTTATGTGGTGTCGCTCAGACGCCCGACTATGGCATGCTTGTTATACCTTTTATATATAAGCCCTTTATGTGGTGTCGCTCAGACGCCCGACTGAGGCATGCTTTATACCATTATCCTTTCGAGGCATCGCTTCAGACACCCGATTGGTGCATTTTATTTCTGTTCTCTGATTGCTCATTTATGTTTTATATAACCCGCATACGCGCATCATGAATTTTATACCGTGACTATCTTAGTGATCATGGGATGTTTCAGAGCTTGATCATCATCCATTATATTATACCTGTGTTCGTAATGTTTGCGAGTACATTCAAAAGTACTCACTGGCTTGTCCCTGGCTATTATTTGGCCAGATTTCCTTGCATGGAGAGGAGCGTTGCGATGACAGCCCGGAACCTAGGTGATGATGACAGCAGCCCCGCGAAGATAGGAGTCAACCAGGTCAGCTGTCCTATGGGAAATTGAGTCCCATAGACGCTGATGAACCACAACCCGCTTCCGCCATCAACCACTAGAAACCATTTGTTGTATTCATAGGCCAGAATGGTCTTGTACTACATATTTTTGTATTTTTCTTGGAACTTCTGTATCAAGTTGGTGCCTCATCAGCTAACAGTAATCCTGGGGCTGGTGAGCACACGGACCATTTTTTTTGGGAAATCTATCCTGAAAAATCCGGTCCTGACATATATACCTCTAGCATAAGAAGCCAAAGTTTCATTATCATTAAATTTGCATAAAAAGGGAAGATGTGGAGCCTTCATCCTAGAGCAACAAGTATAATCATATCTCAAGCATAGTTTTGCCTAGCATACCATTTCAACATATAAATTTGATCCCATAATAGTTTCCCTTTTTGAGTCAAGCGATAATACCTAAAGTATTCACGTTGATCCAACGTGTCTCCCATAACATAATTGAATGGGGTTTTCTATGGATTATCAAAGTAGTACATAATATCTGTCACATAACGAGCATCGAGGGTTTTAGGAGGTTCCCCATCTTCATGAGCAGCAAGTACACCTAATTTTTTTTTGATATTTCGTGTTCCATATCCATAACTAAAGATAAAGAACAACTAAGAACATCAAATAAAAATTATGTAGTGATAAAGAAAACAAGCACACACAAGAATATTCACCCCACGCTATTGCTCCTCGGCAACGACGCCAGAAAAAGGTCTTGATAACCCACAAGTATAGGGGATCGCAATAGTTTTCGATAAGTAAGAGTGTTGAACCCAACGAGGAGCTAAAGGCAGAACAAATATTCCCTCAAGTTCTATCGACCACCGATACAACTCTACGCACGCTTGACGTTCGCTTTACCTAGAACAAGTATGAAACTAGAAGTACTTTGTAGGTGTTGTTGGATAGGTTTGCAAGATAATAAAGATTACGTAAATAAAAAGTAGGGGCTGTTTAGATAAAGACACAACTAAGTTAGTTTTAGTAAAGAGCTTTTTGTTACGAGAAAGTTATTTGTCCCTAGGCAATTGATAACTAGACCGGTAATCATTATTGCAATTATATATGAGGAAGAGGCATAAGCTAACATACTTTCTCTACTTGGATCATATGCACTTATGATTGGAACTCTAGCAAGCATCTGCAACTACTAAAGATCATTAAGGTAAAACCCAACCATAGTATTAAAGCATCAAGTCCTCTTTATCCCATACGCAACAACCCCCTTACTCGGGTTTGTGTTTCAGTCACTCACGTAACCCACTATAAGTGAATCATGAACGTATTGCAACACCCTACATCGGGGATCCCTCACTCTTGCGCGACACGGAGAGCACCATAGGACAACACCAATAATAAAACATGCAACTGAAATCAATCTTGATCATCAAATAGCCCATAGGACAAAACGGATCTACTCAAACATCATAGGATAGACATACATCATTGGGAAATAATATATAGCATTGAGCACCATGTTTAAGTAGAGATTACAGCGGGTAAGAGAGAGGTTACACCGCTGCATAGAGGGGGGGAAGAGTTGGTGATGATGGCGGTGAAGTTGTTGGTGAAGATTGCGGTGATGATGATGGCCACAGCAGTGTTCCGGCGCCACCGGAAGAGAAGGGGAGATGGGGCCCCTTCTTCTTCTTCTTCTTCCTTGACCTCCTCCCTAGATGGGAGAAGGGTTTCCCCTCTGGTCCTTGGCCTCCATGGCCTGAGAGGGGCGAGAGCCCCTCCGAGATTGGATCTGTCTCTCTGTTTCTGCGTTCTCAGATTCTACCCTTTCACCGTTTCTTATATTCCCGGAGATCCGTAACTCCGATTGGGCTGAAATTTTAACACGATCTCTATCCGGATATTAGCTTTCTTGCGGCGAAAGAAAGGCACCAACTGCCTTACGGGGTGGCCACGAGGGTCAGGGGCGCGCCTAGAGGGGTGGGGCGCGCCCCCCTGCCTCGTGCCTCCCTTGGGCACTGTCTCGCATGGATTTTTTTCCCCAAAAATCATATATATTCCAAAAAAAATTTCGTCAGTTTTTATCCCGTTTGGACTCTGTTTGATATGGATATTCTGCGAAACAAAAAGCATGCAACAAACAAGAACTGGCACTGGGCACTGTATCAATATGTTAGTCCCAAAAATAGTATAAAAAGTTGCCAAAAGTATATGAAAGTTATAGAATATTGGCATGGAACAATCAAAAATTATAGATACGACGGAGACATATCATCTACGAGGGTACGTGGACGGCACTCTCCCCTCTCGTTACTATGCATCACCATGATCCTGCGTGTGTGTAGGAATTATTTTAAAATTACTACGTTCCCCAACAGTGGCATCCGAGCCAGGTTTTATGCGTAGATATTATATGCACGAGTAGAACACAAGTGAGTTGTGGGCGATACAAGTCATACTGCTTACCAACATCTCATACTTTGTTTCGGCGGTATTGTTGGATGAAGCGGCCCGGACCGACATTACGCGTACGCTTACGCGAGACTAGTTCTACCGATGTGCTTTGCACACAGGTGGCTGGCGGGTGTCAGTTTCTCCAACTTTAGTTGAACCGAGTGTGGCTACGCCCGGTCCTTGAGAAGGTTAAAACAACACCAACTTGACGAACTATCGTTATGTTTTTGAAGCGTAGGTAAGAACGGTTCTTGCTCAGTCCATAGCAGTCACGTAAAACTTGCAACAACAAAGTAGATGACGTCTAACTTGTTTTTGCAGGGCATGTTGTGATGTGATATGGTCAAGACATGATGCTATATTTATTGTATGAGATGATCATGTTTTGTAACAAAGTTATCGGCAACTGGCAGGAGCCATATGGTTGTCGCTTTATTGTATGCAATGCAATCACCTTGTAATTGCTTTACTTTATCACTAAGCGGTAGCGATAGTCGTAGAAGCAATAGTTGGCGAGATGACAATGATGCTACGATGGAGATCAAGGTGTCGCGCCGGTGACGATGGTGATCATGACGGTGCTCCGAAGATGGAGATCACAAGCACAAGATGATGATGGTCATATCATATCATTTATATTGATTGCATGTGATGTTTATCCTTTATGCATCTAATTCTGCTTTGTTTGACGGTAGCATTATAAGATGATCTCTCACTAAATTTCAAGATAAAAGTGTTCTCCCTGAGTATGCACCGTTGCCAAAGTTCATCGTGCCGAGACACCACGTGATGATCAGGTGTGATAAGCTCTACGTCCATCTACAACAGGTGCAATCCAGTTTTGCACACGCAGAATACTCGTGTTAAACTTGACGAGGCTAGCATATGCAGATATGGCCTCGGAACACTGAGACCGAAAGGTTGAGCGTGAATCATATAGTAGATATGATCAACATAGTGATGTTCACCATTGAAAACTACTCCATTTCATGTGATGATCGGTTATGGTTTAGTTGATATGGATCATGTGATCATTTAGATGATTAGAGGGATGTCTATCTAAGTGGGAGTTCTTAAGTAATATGATTAATTGAACTTAAATTTATCATGAACTTAGTACCTGATAGTATTTTGCTCATCTATGTTGTTGTAGATAGATGGCCCGTGCTGTTGTTCCGTTGAATTTTAATGCGTTCCTTGAGAAAGCAAAGTTGAAAGATGATGGTAGCAATTACACGGACTGGGTCCGTAACTTGAGGATTATCCTCATTGCTGCATAGAAGAATTACGTCCTGGAAGCACCGCTGGGTGCTAGGCCTGCTGCAGATGCTGCTGACAACGTTAAGAACGTTTGGCAGAGTAAAGTTGATGACTACTCGATAGTTCAGTGTGTCATGCTTTACGGCTTAGAACCGGGACTTCAACGACGTTTTGAACGTCATGGAGCATATGAGATGTTCCAGGAGTTGAAGTTAATATTTCAAGAAAATGCCCAGATTGAGAGATATGAAGTCTCCAATAAGTTCTATAGCTGCAAGATGGAGAAGAATAGTTCTGTCAGTGAGCATATACTCAAAATGTCTGGGTATCATAATCACTTGACTCAACTGGGAGTTAATCTTCCTGTTGATAGTGTCATTGACAGAGTTCTTCAATCACTGCCACCAAGCTACAAAAGCTTCGTGATGAACTATAATATGCAAGGGATGAATAAGACTATTCCCGAGCTCTTCGCGATGCTAAAGGCTGCGGAGGTAGAAATCAAGAAGGAGCATCAAGTGTTGATGGTCAATAAGACCACCAATTTCAAGAAAAAGGGCAAAGGGAAGAAGAAGGGGAACTTCAAGAAAAACGGCAAACAAGTTGCTGCTCAGGAGAAGAAACCCAAGTTTGGACCTAAGCCTGAGATTGAGTGGTTCTACTGCAAACAGACCGGTCACTGGAAGTGGAACTGCCCCAAGTATTTGGCGGATAAGAAGGATGGAAAAGTGAACAAAGGTATATGTGATATACATGTTATTGATGTGTACCTTACCAGAGCTCGCAGTAGCACCTGAGTATTTGATACTGGTTCTGTTGCTAATATTTGCAACTCGAAACAGGGACTACGGATTAAGCGAAGACTGGCTAAGGATGGGGTGACGATGCGCGCGGGAAATGGTTCCAAAGTCGATGTGATTGCCGTCGGCACGCTACCTCTACATCTACCTTCGGGATTAGTTTAGACCTCAATAATTGTTCTTTGGTGCCAGCGTTAAGCATGAACATTATATTGGATCTTGTTTGATGCGACACGGTTATTCATTTAAATATGAGAATAATGGTTGTTCTATTTATATAAGTAATATCTTTTATGGTCATGCACCCTTAAAGAGTGGTCCACTACTAGGAAAAGGGCTATAGATGGAATTGACACTAATAGCGCACCAGACATGTGGTGCGCCATTACTATATACTAATGGTGCACCATGTGTTGGTGCGCCATTAGTGTGCAAATACTAATGGCGCACCACATCCACGGTGCGCCATTAGTAATTTTTTTTAATTTTTTCAAAACTACTAATGGCGCACCGTGGGAGTGATGCACCATTACTAGTTGAACTAGTAATGGCGCACCACATCCATGGTTTAATTTTTTTCAAAACTACTAATGGCGCACTGTGGGAGTGGTGCGCCATTACTAGTTGAACTAGTAATGGCGCACCATGCCACGGTATGCCATTAGTAACTTGGCCCAAACATTCGCCCGAATGCACCCCCCCCCCCCCGCGTGGACCGCCTTTTCAGTTTCAAAAAAAAAGAAAATGATGTGATATATGGTCTAGTTATTTGCAAAATTTACAAACATGAATTTTTGACTTTTTTGCAAAATCTCTCGAGAATTTGTAAAAATGGGCATAACTTTTGCGTACGAACTCGGATGAAAAAGTTTTTTATATGAAAAATCATCTACTCGAAAAGTTACATCCGAATTTAACGGGGGGAACCCGTTAAACATTTTCAAAATCCTCAAAAACCTAACAGAAAAAAAGATACGGGGCTTTTAAGATCTGGAGAGGCAAAAAAATTCAAAAAAAAAATTCAAACTTACTAATGGCGCACCTGCCCATGGTGCGCCATTAGTATCTTCCCGCCTTCAAAATTCAAAATAAGTAAAAAAATAAAAAAAAGTTACTAATGGCGCACCTGCCCATGGTGTGCCATTAGTATCTTCCCCCCTTTAAAATTCAAAATAAGTAAAAAAAATAAAAAATACTAATGGCGCACCTGCCCACGGTGCGCCATTACTATGCCGTATATATGGCTGGGCGTGATCCTCTCATCCTTACCTCTTCATTCTTCTCCTCCACTCCACCTCTCCTCCACTCCATCTCCTCCTCTCCTCTCCTCCACTCCATCTTCCCTTCTCTCCTCCACCATACTACCCTCCTCCTCTCCGGCGACCTCCTCCTCCCTCCTCTCCTCCCCTCCCCTCCCCTCACGGTTTCTCCTCCCTCCTCTCCGGTGAGCTCCTCCTCCCTCCTCTTCAGTGAGCTCCTCCTCCCTCCTCTCCGGTGAGCTCCTCCTCCCTCCTCTCCTCCCATTCCCTCATGGTTTCTCCTTCCTCCTCTCCGATGCTTCGGTGAACTCCTCTCCGGCGACCTCCTCCTCCTCTCCGGGCGATGTAGGCGAGCGCCTCTCCGGTGACCTCCTCCTCCTCTCCGGCGAACTCCTCTCCGGCAAAAGAACACGATAAAAGAACGTACAAGATCCAAAAACAGGAACAAAATTTGAAATAATATCGTGCCAAAAAACGAGCAAAAAAACGAGCAAAAAATGGGCAAAAAAATCACGATCCAGATCCAAATTCAAAATTCAAAAATAGCAATGGCGCACGGTGGGGGTTAGACGGTGCGCCACTACTATTTTCCCGCCTTCAAAATTCAAAAATACTAATGGCGCACCGTGGCCTATACTAATGCCGCACCAGTGGCCTATACTAATGGCGCACCGTGGCCTATACTAATGGCGCACCAGTGATGCGCCATTAGTAGGCAAAACTGGTGCGCCATTAGTAGCCCTTTTCCTAGTAGTGGTCTATTCTTGTTGAATCTCGATAGTAGTGATACACATATTCATAATGTTAAAGCCAAAAGATGCAGAGTTGATAATGATAGTGCAACTTATTTGTGGCACTGTCGTTTGGGTCATATTGGTATAAAGCACATAAAGAAACTCCATATTGATGGACTTTTGGAATCACTTGATTATGAATCACTTGGTATTTGCAAACCATGCCTTATGGGAAAGAGGACTAAAACGTCGTTCTCCGGAACTATGGAGCGAGCAACAGATTTGTTGGAAATCATACATACTGATGTATGTGGTCCGATGAATATTGAGGCTCGCGGTGGGTATTGTTATTTTCTCACCTTCACAGATGATTTGAGTAGATATGGGTATATCTACTTAATGAAACATAAGTCTGAAACATTTGAAAAGTTCAAAGAATTTCAGAGTGAAGTGGAAAATCATCGTAACAAGAAAATAAAGTTTCTACGATCTGATCGTGGAGGAGAATATTTGAGTTATGAGTTTGGCCTACATTTGAAACAATGCAGAATAGTTTCGCAACTCACGCCACCCGGAACACCATAGCGTAATGGTGTGTCCGAATGTCGTAATCGTACTTTACTAGATATGGTGCGATCTATGATGTCTCTTACTGATTTACCGCTATCATTTTGGGGTTATGCTTTAGAGACGGCTGCATTCACGTTAAATAGGGCACCATCAAAATTCGTTGAGACGACACCTTATGAACTATGGTTTGGCAAGAAACCAAAGTTGTCGTTTCTTAAAGTTTGGGGCTGCGATGCTTATGTGAAAAAGCTTCAACCTGATAAGCTCGAACCCAAATCGGAGAAATGTGTCTTCATAGGATATCCAAAGGAAACTATTGGATACACCTTCTATCACAGATCCGAAGGCAAGACTTTTGTTGCTAAATTCAGAAACTTTCTAGAGAAGGAGTTTCTCTCGAAAGAAGTGAGTGGAAGGAAAGTAGAACTTGATGAGGTAATTGTACCTGCTCCCTTATTGGAAAGTAGTTCATCACAGAAACCGGTTCCTGTGACATCTACACCAATTAGTGAAGAAGCTAATGATGATGATCATGAAACTTCAGATCAAGTTACTACCGAACCTCGTAGGTCAACCAGAGCAAGATCCGCGCCAGAGTGGTACGGTAATCCAGTTCCGGAGGTCATGTTACTTGACCATGACGAACCTACGAACTATGAAGAAGCAATGATGAGCCCAGATTCCGCAAAATGGCTTGAGGCCATGAAGTCTGAGATGGGATCCATGTATGAGAACAAAGTGTGGAATTTGGTTGACTTGCCCGATGATCGACAAGCCATCGAGAACAAATGGATCTTCAAGAAGAAGACAGACGCTGACGGTAATGTTACTGTCTACAAAGCTCGACTTGTTGCAAAATGTTTTCGACAAGTTCAAGGAGTTGACTATGATGAGACCTTCTCACCTGTAGCGATGCTTAAGTCCGTCCGAATCATGTTAGCAATTGCCGCATTTTATGATTATGAAATTTGGCAAATGGATGTAAAGACTGCATTCCGGAATGGATTTCTGGAAGAAGAGTTGTGTATGATGCAACCTGAAGGTTTTATCGATCCAAAGGGAGCTAACAAAGTGTGCAAGCTCCAGCAATCCATTTATGGACTGGTGCAAGCATCTCGGAGTTGGAATAAATGTTTTGATAGTGTGATCAAAGCATATGGTTTTATACAGACTTTTGGAGAAGCCTGTATTTACAAGAAAGTGAGTGGGAGCTCTGTAGCATTTCTAATATTATATGTGGATGACATATTGTTGATTGGAAATGATATAGAATTTCTGACATAAAAAAGGATACTTGAATAAAGTTTTCAATGAAAGACCTCGGTGAAGCTGCTTATATATTGGGCATCAAGATCTATAGAGATAGATCAAGACGCTTAATTGGACTTTCACAAAGCACATACCTTGATAAAGTTTTGAAGAAGTTCAAAATGGATCAAGCTAAGAAAGGGTTCTTGCCTATGTTACAAGGTGTGAAGTTGAGTAAGACTCAATGCCCGACCACTGCAGAAGATAGAGAGAAAATGAAAAGTGTTCCCTATGCTTCAGCCATAGGCTCTATCATGTATGCAATGCTGTGTACCAGACCTGATGTGTGCCTTGCTATTAGCCTAGCAGGGAGGTACCAAAGTAATCCAGGAGTGGATCACTGGATAGCGGTCAAGAACATCCTGAAGTACCTGAAAAGGACCAAGGATATATTTCTCGTTTATGGAGGTGACAAAGAGCTCATCGTAAATGGTTACGTTGATGAGTTTTGACACTGATCCGGACGAATCTAAATCGCAAACCGGATACATGTTTATATTAAACGATGGAGCTGTCAGTTGGAGTAGTTCAAAATAGAGCGTCGTGGCGGGATCTACATGTGAAGCGGAGTACATTGCTGCTTCGGAAGCAATGAATGAAGGAGTCTGGATGAAGGAGTTCATATCCGATCTAGGTGCAATCCCTAGTGCATCGGGTCCAATGAAAATCTTTTGTGACAATACTGGTGCAATTGCCTTGGCAAAGGAATCCAGATTTCACAAGAGAACCAAGCACATCAAGAGACGCTTCAACTCCATTCGGGATCAAGTCCAGGTGGGAGACATAGAGATTTGCAAGATACATACGGATCTGAATGTTGCAGACCCGTTGACTAAGCCTCTTCCACGAGCAAAACATGATCAACACCAAGGCTCCGTGGGTGTTAAAATCATTACTGTGTAATCTAGATTATTGACTCTAGTGCAAGTGGGAGACTAAAGGAAATATGCCCTAGAGGCAATAATAAAGTTATTATTTATTTCCTTATTTCATGATAAATGTTTATTATTCATGCTAGAATTGTATTAACTGGAAACATAATACATGTGTGAATACATAGACAAACATAGTGTCACTGGTATGCCTCTACTTGACTAGCTCATTGATCAAAGACGGTTAAGTTTCCTAACCATATACATGAGTTGTTATTTGATCAATGGGATCACATCATTAGGAGAATGATGTGATTGACTTGACCCATTCCTTTTAGCTTAGCACTTGATCGTTTGTTTACTGCTATTGCTTTCTTCATGACTTATACATGTTCTTATGACTATGAGATTATGCAACTCCCGAATACCGGAGGAACACTTTGTGTGCTACCAAACGTCACAACATAACTGGGTGATTATAAAGGTGCTCTACAGGTGTCTCCGATGGTACTTGTTGAGTTGGCATAGATCAAGATTAGGATTTGTCACTCCGATTGTCGGAGAGGTATCTCTGGGCCCTCTCGGTAATACACATCACTATAAGCCTTGCAAGCATGATAACTAATGAGTTAGTTACGGGGTGATGTATTACGAAACGAGTAAAGAGACTTGCCAGTAATGAGATTGAACTAGGTATTGGATACCGATGATCGAATCTCGGGCAAGTAACATACCGATGACAAAGAGAACAACATATAGTGTTGTGCGGTTTGACCGATAAAGATCTTCATAGAATATGTAGGAACCAATATGAGCATCCAGGTTTCGCTATTGGTTATTGACCGGAGACATGTCTCGGTCATGTCTACATAGTTCTCGAACCCGCAGGGTCCGCACGCTTAAAGTTCGATGACGGTTATATTATGAGTTTATGTGTTTTGATGTACCGAAGGAAGTTCAGAGTCCTGGATGTGATCACGGACATGACGAGGAGTCTCGAAATGGTCGAGACATAAAGATTGATATATTGTAAGCCTATATTTGGATATCGGAAGTGTTCTGGGTGAAATCGGGATTTTACCGGAGTACCGGGGGTTACCGGAACCCCCCCGGGGGTTTAATGGGCCAAGATGGGCCTTAGTGGATAAGAGGAGGGGCGGCCAGGGTAGGCCGCACGCCCCCTCTCCCTCTAGTCCGAATTGGACTGGGAGGGGGGGCGGCGCCCCCCTTTCCTTCCTCTCTCCCTCCTCCTTCCCCCTTCTCCTACTCCAACTAGGAAAAGAGGGAGTCCTACTCCCGGGGGGAGTAGGACTCCTCCCTGCCGCGCCTCCTCCTGGCCGGCCGCCTCTCCCCCCTTGCTCCTTTATATACGGGGGCAGGGGGCACCTCTAGAGACACAAGTTGATCACAAAGATCTCTCCCAGCCGTGTGCGGTGCCCCCTCCACCATAATCCACCTCGGTAATATTGTAGCGGTGTTTAGGTGAAGCCCTGCTACGGTAGCTTCATCAACATCGTCACCACGCCGTCGTGCTGACGAAACTCTTCCCCGAGCTCTACTGGATCGTGAGTTCATGGGACGTCACCGAGCTAAACGTGTGCTGAACGCGGAGGTGCCGTACGTTCGGTGCTGAGGATCGGTCGATCATGAAGACGTACGACTACATAAACCACGTTGTCATAGCGCTTCCGCTTAACGGTCTACGAGGGTACGTGGACGACACTCTCCCCTCTCGTTGCTACGCATCACCATGATCCTGCGTGTGCGTAGGAATTTTTTTGAAATTACTACGTTCCCCAACAGCTACCTGTCGTGGTGGGTCGTCGTGGCCGTGCTTGATCTCAGGCAGGACCTCTTGGTTGCACTAGGGGCAGAGGAGAAGGCCTCTCATGCCCCTCCTCCTCGAGCAGAGCAGGGCCGACGGCTAGGTGCGCCCCTCATCCTCATCCTCCTTTAGCAGGGCAGCATCTATTACAATTTGTGTTAAAATCTCCTAGGAGTTCAAAGGCTGGAAACAATCGTCTAGTTAGATTGTCAAAAAAGATCAAGTAATACCAAAAAGAACAGAAACCTGGTCTTAGCAAGCATAGTACGCTTCAGCAAACATGCAAGCCAGCAAACATAAAAGATACGTACTAGACTTGGGTACACGAGATCAGTTACTGGAAAAATTACACCAGGTCAGATTATCGAAGAAAGGTGCAACCAGCACCATATTCTTCTATCCAGGACCAAGTGATGTGGCGCAAGAAGACATATCTATGCAAATACTTGACTAACACTATGATGTTTTATCTGTGCAAGAAGACATACATGTCCAGCAAGCCTAATTAATAGTGTCAAACTGTAGCTATAAATAGCACATCAGCAGCAGCATAATATCAGAGATGTGATGCCACTGTTTACTAGTGCTAATGAAAATTTGCTACACCAATTTTGACTAGCAGGTAAAGGTTCCAGCAATAGTTTGGATATCTACAAACAGAAGACTGAGGCAATGGTTGCTTGGTACTTTTCCTGTTTGAAGATCAATCTTTCGCACTGATTACTATCAAACATAAAAGATGGCAATACATACTCAGTGCTTTGGAGAATCACACAGTTCTCAAAAAGTTCTGAAAATAATAATACAAGAAAAAAGGAACACACACATCATGGAGCATATGAAAGATTTATGCATCGATTATCCATTAGGGGTCCAAGATCATGTTATAAGTTCTCAAAATAATTTAGAATAGTTTCCACTTAGAGTCATCAATACCAACACAACAATAGTCAACTAAAACTACGGCTACTTGATTGTCACTGTAATTTTAGTCAAACCAAGAAATGATCATACAGTTTACTGACTATAGCCCAATTTGCTACTAGATTATAAATGTTATACTGGAGGGATTAATATTAGGAAAGATTATATCACGAGTTCTTGAGAGGAAATATACAAAATCAAGTAGAGGAGGGAGGCAGAGGTCGTGAAAGGAATTAAAACTGAATGCATGACACTAATCGGTAGTTCACATTTCCTTTTCAGATTTAGTGCATAGATAGTATTTCCTTTAGGTTAATCACATATGCATGTATGTATGAAGCAGAACATGAAAATAACAACATCTAATTAACTTGATTGCCTTGCAGATGACACACAAGATGAAGAGCACTTGGACAGAAGCTACTATACATGTGGATGTAATTAACCTAATCTAATGTGATGGGAACAACATCACAATTCACAAGAAAGCACCCATACTGTCAAATTTAGTATACAGTTGCTAACTGAAATAAGTTCAGTTCAAAGCAGAGTAGAGAACAAGAAACAGAGCTGCTTCATGGCATTGCTGCTGTTTTGCCGCAAGTGAGTTAGGCTTCCGAACGACACCGGTATTGTGCCCCGCATAAGATTGCTTAGCAAGTCCCTGCAATTAGTTGAGCACATCATTAGACCGGCTAACAACCTTGCAGATAGTTGGCTCTCACATAACTGAACATACAAGCAACGGAAGCACCCAACATTTTTATTTTTGCAACCAGATTAATAAATATATACCAAACAAACAAAAATTGCAATGAATTAGTATGAACCATGTAATACATACACTTCAATGCGTATCCTAGTTCATCGGCATCACCTCACGAGCTTAATATAGATAACTGTAACATAGCAGTACATAGCTGCACTTGTTCTCATTGATTACATGATGCACACACATATTTATATACATACTAGCAAAAGGCCCGTGCGTTGCAACGGGTAAAAAGGACAAAAATGCAAACTGATAGGAGCTAGGGTCCTACCAGGCTTAGACCGTAGGTTGTAGGGGTGGAAGGGAGGATGGCGTGGAGAAAATTCCTTATATAACACTGTTTTAAATATTGTTTCCCTATTTGACACTGAAAACCTTTTTCTTCCCTATCTAGCATTATGTCTAAATTTTATGCCCTTTATGACATTTCCGTCTATTTTGAGCCTTAACAGTGTCAAATGACACATGAAAAGACCAATTTGCCCTTCATGGGGTTTGTGACCAAAATTTTACTTTCTAGTTTAGCTTCAGTATGTGACTTTATCTGGATGGTGTTCGGACGTGATTTGGTACCAAAGAGAATTTAATTACTAAAAAAATAAAATAAATGCATAATATACAGGGAAGAAAACATGCATCAGTACATGCATGCGCTAGCTCATCTTTGATTAGCTTTGCACGTGCATACATATTAGGTTGCTCACATACTCTTACGTGCTAGTCAAGCATGGTGCAGTATCTGCATGCATCTAAGGGCGTGGTGCAGTACCGGCAAGTACGCGTACATGTTGGAATACCCACGTGACGGCCAGCCCAGTACACATACGTCTATGCATTCTGAATACCCGTGTGTACCCAGCTAAAGAAAGAGAGATCTCAGAAAGGTAATGGGAGCGCGTCACATAATAAGGTACAGTATGTATCAGCAGCTTGCCGTAGCCCGTAGGAGATAGACCCATCTTCACGAATGTTGCACGTATAAGCCCATTCTCACTCATCGACGAGCACTCACGTACTGCTCGGCTGCTCATGTGCTGTACTCCATCTCATCCAGAGGAGCCAGGCGGCCAGCGGCCAGTCAAGGCCGAGGCACAGCCTCGTTGCCGACCGTGATGCTCCGCACAAGCTGTTTGAAAGTGTCCGTTCCCTCCATGGCTGAATACACACAAATTTTGGTCATATATAACATGAGGGGCAAATAGGTCTTTTCGGGTGTAATTTAACACTATTAACGCTTCAAATGGACGGAAGTGTAATAAAAGGCATAAAATTTAGACTTGGTGTTAAATAAAGAAGAGAAAAAGATTCGGTGTCAAATAAGGCAACAAATTTTAAGACAGTGTTAAATAAGTAATTCTCTCTTGGGCGTGGCCGGCGGCGCGACGGCGCCGTAATTGCGCGAGGAGGAGGAGATGGCGCGGGGGCGGCGGCTAGGGTTAGGTCTCCCGGCTCCCTTCAGGAAGCCAAGCCCATGATGAGCTTCTAATACGGACAAACAAATCTGGCTAGCCCTCCTATAGCCAACAACCCAACTAAAAGAACGGTTATAATATTCTTCGTGCTTAATTATATTTCCATCTACTTAGTGTAAGTAAACTATAGAAAGCAGATCAACCATATGTTCCCTTCACACGACATGAACTTACCAGCATCCAGTTGGTTGGTGCAGCATGGCTGCGTCATGTTTCCCTGCCTTCATCAGATGTGCCTGAATCAAATTGATCCAAGTCCTCCGAGTAGCGTCATGTTATGTGTAGTCAGCTCAGTTGTTAGTGGGTTTGCACTCGAAAGAACATAAGAGTAGTACTGTATTGAAGACAGACTATAACGACTTGTTGTCATTACCTGAAATTTAGACCAGTAAATATGAAGCACACTCTTCTCCTCCTTTTTTATCACCATGATTTTGATTTAAAGTCTTTTATTTTTGGGCTGTAGAGGCGTGTTTGTACGCACAAATTGACCTCAAGTAGCGCATCATGCCACGATGCACTCGCGATGGGAGAATAGCCTCTCTTTCCTCCTTGTTTCTGTCAAGCGTCCTCAAATTGTGCAGGATGCATGTCTGCAGGCATCCGTTTAATAGCCCACCACCCCCTCACCTATAGAAAGTGTTAACCCTCTTTCCTTTTTTCCTGGTATAATTAGCACCTCTTTTCTTCTCATGTAATTAGAATCTTTTTCCTTCCTCGTTTATATCTCATGATCTCGAAGAAGGATTCTTGATGCCCAGAAAAATAAAAACGTATATAAATCAGATAGATTAGATATAAAGGAGCGAGGTGGGACTATATATGAGTCAACCTTCAATTCTACATGAATCAGGACTTGCTCTGTTGGTCATGACATTATGTAGAGATACTGAAGGTATTAGTTCGATACCCGTTGCGAGCAGAATTTTTGCCTCCCGGGGCCGGATTCACTGGGCCATACGACAGTCTGGTTTGTTCTTTTGGCCGGGCTCGGTGACATACGACGGACGACACGTACGAAACATGAAACGAAGACGGACCACATGCTTTATTATTCCCCGAATTAGTGCCACCTCGCGTATATGTTTTAAAATCAAACTGAAAGCGTAAATTCACAGGAATATGCATATTGTGACGATGAACCCAACAAAGTCAATCCATACTTTATTATTAGAGAAAGATATATACTAGTGAATGGTTAACTGAAGCATTCATCAGCACACATGCAGCAGCCAAAAACAGAATCCAAGAGGGCATGCAATCAATTCATATAACACAATCATATATGTTCATGGCAAACTTTATTAGAAATCCCAGTTTCATACTTAACAAGCCATCATTCAGCGTCCGGGATGCTAGCAAGAACAAGTGACCGGGATGCAACTATTGTTCCTCCACACTCCTAAGAGGCTCATTTTTGTCCCGTTGTCTATCAAACCAGACCGCATACATGTGCAAAAAACAAGTGTATGAAAAGATGGATGCAACTATTGTTCCTCCACACTCCTAAGAGGCTCATTTTTATCCCGTCGTCCATCAAACCAGACTGCATACATGTGCAAAAAACAAGTGTATGAAAAGATGGATGCAGCTGGTGTTCCCTCCCCCCTTTAACAGGGCGCAAGATGAGCATATCTGAGATCGACCATTAACATATTGTAGTGCTAAATCTCAAAAATCTAATTTTCCAGATGTAGCAGAGACATGTGGGAGTGCATTTGTACAAAATTGAACTATTTTCAATCAATCAGTGCAAGCATTTAGCCTATGAACTAATCAATCAGAATGCATCCAGTGAACACTACCAAGATCTTTGCTATCGATGAAATCAGCTCACACATTCAGTATAGTCAATCTAAAACGAACCACTCTCAGTTGGACAGTTCAGTCATAAGAAGAGACAACTATTGAAGTACCTTCCTTGAAGACGAGGCCCGTGAGCGCGGCGAAGGTGGCCTCTCCCTCTCTGCTCTCTCCCCACCCCCGACATCCAACAATAGCGGGAGCATGCTGATACGTCTCCAATGTATCTATAATTTTTGATTGCTCCATGCTATTACATTATCTATTTTGGATGTCAATGGGCTTTATTTTACACTTTTATATCATTTTTGGGACTAACCTACTAATCGGAGGCCCAACTCAAATTGTTGTTTTTTTGCCTATTTTAGGGTTTCGCCAAAAAGGAATATCAAACAGAGTCCAAATGGAATGAAACCTTCGGGAAATAATGGCCATTATCGCCCCGTGGACAGAACCATTCCTGGCCTACCTAATTAGATAGGAACCTCCGGCGGACCAAAATGAGGCACGCTACATAGTGCGGTGATCCAAAGCCTATAGGGTCCATGAGGGAGAATTGTACAAAAAAGCGCTACCGGAGTCCTTCAAAGGTGCATCTCCGAAGAGGAAGGGCGGAATATTTTGGCAGAAATTCACGTCGGACTCGGCGGTCATCACGCCGCAGCCCGGGCTCTTGTAAGCAAGGCCTTCCGCACAAGATTTTATTGGCCAACGGCCCGGGCAGATGCACAGGACTTGGTTCAACGTTGCGCCGGTTGCCAGCTCTTTGCAAATCAAAGCCACATGCCACCCACCGCCCTCCAAACGATCCCCATTACATGGCCCTTCGCGGTCTGGGGGCTTGACATGGTCGGACCCCTTAAAGGGGGAACCCACAAGAAAAAATACTTATTGGTCATGGTGGATAAATTCACCAAATGAATAGAGGTCAAACCGGTTAAAACAGCCGAATCCGGACCGGTGATAGATTTCATATCCGGGGTTGTACGCCGCTGCGGCGTCCCCCATAGCATCATCACTGATAACGGCACGAACTTCACGGCCGACGAGGTAAAACTCTGGTGCAGCAAAATGGGCATCAAGCTCGATTATGCTTCAGTCTATCACCCACAAACCAACGGTCAAGTCCAACGAGCAAATGGTCTTATAATTAGCGGCATTAAACCCAGACTAGTGCGCTCCTTAACGGAGTCTGACACGCACTGGGTAGAGGAGCTCGACTCCGTACTCTGGGGGCTGCGGACCACGCTGAATCGTAGTACCGGATACACACCATTTTTTATGGTGTATGGCGTAGAGGCAGTCCTGCCCCGTGACATAATTCATGACTCACCTCGAGTGCGCATGTACGAAGAAAGAGAAGCCGAGCTCGATCGGCAGGACAGTCTGGACACCTTGGAGGAAGAGCGCGACATAGCCACAGCCCGTTCCGCATTTTACCAGCAACATGCTCGCAGATATCAAAGCAGAGAAGTACGAGCCAAAACTTATAACGTTGGCGAACTAGTTCTCCGGCTGCCGGATAAGAAAAAGAATAAGTTAGAGCCCAAATGGGAAGGTCCCTTCATCATCGACCAAGTTTTGACCGGCGGAGCGTACCGACTGCGGGATGCATCGACTAGTCGACTCGAGCCGAACCCATGGAACGCAGCCAGGCTCCAAAGATTCTACGCCTAGCACCGGACTTTATGTTAGTCCCCTCCCTTTGTCCATTTTCTGCATACGCGTCATCTGTCTTGTTTCCCTTTCTTTTTTTATTCCTCTAGGCCTTCAAGGGTCACCTTGTGCCTCACTTGTACATTACAGATGTGCTAGCCGCACTCTCTACACATGGGGGCTTCTTTCACAGAAGCTTAAATTATTTACCTGGGCATCACGCCCAACACATGCGTTATACTTCCGCATGTACCTTTTTTCACCATTATATGCATCGATATGACTTAAGTTTTGGCCAAGCTGGGTTGCCTGGCTCTTGTATTTATGCCCTATGTTCCTGTTAATTCGGCTAGGGCATAAGGGGAGCCCCTCTGTGATTGTTACCGCCGGGTCAGCCGGACGTGTACCTCAGACTGGGTGAAGCCGAAAGCTAGCGTTCTTAAGAGAATATTCGGTCGGTGACCAAAAGATGACTTTTATTTATTATCCATATCTGCCCCCAGATGTTTTTTCTGCGCTTCTTGTCGCAGTCCGGACATGCACTTTAGGGCATGCCTACCCAGGGAAAGGAACCCTTAACGGTACTATTCTCTCTGGAAGATGTTTCTTACTACCCATGTAATATAACATAACTAGTCGGGCACTTGTCTGATAAAGCACTAATGACCCCTACGCCTGGTCTCCACGCATGCCCCGGTTCTTACATAACCGAGAGGGTATTCGGATACACTCCGGACTGTCGGGTCCCGAGGTTGAAGCGAAAAGGTCCGCCACGGCAAACGATCTACAATCCGGCTAGAAGGCATCATACATGTCACTTTAAAATTACATAGTCAATTTGACTGGTTGAATTCCTCTTCAATACCATCCAATAGGCTGTCTAGTCTACAGTCCTATTGGGAATACTTTGCGGCCATTTCTACTAGGCCGTACACTAAACTCATAGGGATCTCCTTGCCATCAGGCCCCACAGGTCCGACTTCGGCCATGTGGTTCGGGTCAGCCTTCGTGTACCGTGCCTTCACCATTGCCCAGGCTTCCCTGGCACCCTGACGGCAGGCCGATATCTTCCATAATTGAAAGTGCCACCGTGCTCCCTTCAGCTTTTCTGCAAGCTCTCCAAGGCCT